>NC_079205.1:25387636-25562636 GCF_026745355.1 Beta vulgaris subsp. vulgaris | reverse complement strand
TATGTATGTATATATAATATACATACATATATATATATATATATATATATATATATATATATATATATATGTATGTATATATAATATATATATATATATATATATGTATGTATATGTATGTATATATATATATATATATCTATATATGTATGTATATATATATATATATGTATATATATATATATATATATATATATTATATATATATATATATATATATGTATGTATATATATATATAATATATATGTATGTATATATATATATATATATGTATGTATATATATATATATATATATATATGTATATAGGTTGGAGAAATGGATTTCTCTCATGGATTTCGTTTCATTTATCTTTGTTTAATCCTTATATAAAAAATAGACAAGTGATATTATATTTGTTTGAGAACACCCCTTTTTTACTAGATCTTTGTTTGGTGCTTGATTTTCCTTAGCTCTTCAATCACTTGGCTCAAGTTCATCCTTGGCTCTCTTCGTTCCCTACTGCCTCTCTAGGCTTAATACTTGTCTTCAAAATTCCTCTTCTCTCTCATTTACATGTGCTTTGGAGGCAAACAATCCACAGCAACCCCTTAAGCATCTAATGTGTTTGGAAGTGCCCAAGTGTCGATAAATCACTATGCATCCATCTAAGCTCACCAAACCAAACATCTACTAACTCAAAGTGAATTTCTTGCTAGACCTTCCTTGCAAACAAACCTCAGCAAGGAACTCTCTACGTTAAGCGAACCTAGAGCACATGCTATGATGACGACCACCTGTCTGGTCCTTGTTATCTAGCTAATGGAAATCTTGGATATATCAATGCCTACAATGGTGTAAAATTAACAGCGATGAAATCTTAGATAACATCAAGTACTCTAACCAGTAACAAACAAATTTAAGCGATTATAGGATTGAAAGAGGTTAACTTGAAATTACACCATCTTGAACATAAAACTCTGAAGAAGCTCTTTGAGTCTTTCCCCCTGCAATTGCAAAGAGGCTACTTGGACCCTTGATCATAATTATATTTGGAAGTAGAAAAGTTACCCTTTTTTCAGCAGAGGAAGGAAAACGAAATTTAATTTCTGGCTACGGAAACTACAATAGTCTAGTCTAACTAATTGTCCGATCGAAATACAGTCCCAGGACAAAATTCTTGCCCTTATTCATGAATATGTGAATTTCGGACTGCACTTATAAGGTACTGTGTATTACATAAACAATGATTACCACTATGCTAATATGCTTACCCTATGTAGACATTAGAATATACATTAACAACCAATAAGAACCAAAACATAAATATACTATATATAAGCACACATATAGAGAAGGGAGAGATCCAACGAGAAAGATGAGAAGCATCCATATACAACTTTATGTGCAAATCGTTTGACCTCAATGAACTAACATACATTACTTGGGAAGAAATTACTTTGCTCGAAAAAAAGATGCAAATTTCATTCAAAACAAATACACGTGATAAATTATATGGAAATTTGAAAGCAAAGAGTAATGAAAGAGTATGTATACCTGTTTTTTGCGCCTCCAATCTTCAACAGCTTCTTTAGCCATGGTAGCTCCAATGACCACCACCAAAGGGAAAGCAATACTAACAGCAGCATAAGGTGCCAAGGGACTAAATGATACACAAGCTACAACAAGGAAATACAAATTCGCAACGCGCCGAAATTGCTCAAACAACGATTTAGGTATGAAATTAACAGCTGTATATTTAGTGGTAGACACATAGTTTCCCTTGTAATTTAGCTCAATGGCTTCTGGGTTATCTGGGTCATTGCAATGCACCACTCTTTCGTAACCCCTTTGCCCAATTTGTGAATGATCTTCATGAAAACGTGGTTTCATACATGCAAATGTGTACAATTTGCTCAATAATACATCCCTTTTCCTCCTACGTTCCATTTTCTTACACTAAATTCACACCCTCCGTACAAAAAATTGAAGCTCCTTTTTTTTCAGATCAAAATCATTGACCAAAATAAAGGGAAATTCTTGTTTAAATCACCCATTATTTTATGCAATCTATCTGATTTCATAATGTCGGTGAAAATGTACGCAGAAAGGGTGAATCTTCCATTCTGCTTAAGCAATAATTCAACAAGAATCATACCCAAAAAAAAAAGAAAAATGAGAAATGAGAAAGAGGAAGAAAACCCTTTGTTAGTGGGGTTGTTTTGAAAAGAGATTTTGTTAAAGAGTCGCTTACTTTGGAAAGAAGTTGAGGAATATCTCTTCCTTGAACTGTTGATTGAATATAGAGGGAGAAAAAAAAAGTCTTTGGAGTTGGAGATTAAGCTAGCAGATGAAGGAAGTCGATCGCTGCACGCTCCTTGTCCGGTTTTTGTTTTTTCTAGGTGGTCATGTACTCGTAAAAAAGTCTTGCTATTTGATGTCCTAAAATTTCCTACTAACGCCCTATATATGGTACTACCTCCGTTCTTTTTTAATTGCAACGTTTGACAAATTACACTATTCATGTTCTCTTGTTTGACCACATTTATTGATTTTTATGTTAAACAAAATATAGTCATGTGGGGTCTTGTTTGATTCGTTTCGATGTAAGCTTTCATAATATCAAATTTTTATAATTTTTACTTATATACAATTAGAGATAAAACGATTTGAAATTGTACATTGACAAGCGTGAAAGTCAAAACGTTGCAACTAAATAAAAACAGAGGTAGTATATTTATACGATATATGTATACCTCCATTTCCTTTTTTCTCTTTCTCCATTTCCCTTCCCTCTTCCCTACCACCACAACCACTGCCACCACCACCAATCCAATGCCAACAGAATATCACACTTTGAACTGGAAAAACAAATCCATGGACCACCATTAAATCCATGTCCATGGCAGAGAATTGAAAAAAAAAAACTCCTCCAATTGACATATCAAGGCACCACCACCACCACCATCTTCTTCACCACTGAACCACCACCACTACCGTACCCCGACACACCACTACCACCGTCTTCTTCTCTCCTCTGTTTTTTCTTCATTTTTTTTTTTAATTGGGGGCGCCTACCAAGGACAAAGTGTGGATTATGCACTAGGGTGCACAATGCTCATTGTGCACCCAAAAAGAACATACCATTTATATAAAAGAACATGAATTTTTTTCAACAATTTTTCTACTTTAAAAAAGAACACACGACTTAAAATTAAAGAACGTATAAATTTTATATTATAAAAGAACAAAGGTTATAATCAAAAGACATATAGTAAATAAACATCTACACTTAAGGTAAAAGAACATATACCTTTTAAATTTAAATTTGAAAAAGGAATCTTTAGTTGCAAAATTTAAGGAAGCAAATAACAATAATTTTTCAAAATTATAGACTCTAACAATGATAAAACGACGTAATTTAGGAAAGGGTGCACCATGCTCTACATACACTTGGGTGCATGTACTTATTTGTGTACCAAGGACGCCCCACCATCGGTGGAGGCGACCTTGGCAGCCGGGCGCCCCCCTTTTTTCTGAATTTTTTTTAAAAAAAAAAGCCAGGCGCCCACCATGGACGCTCCACCACCGGTCACCTGTTGGGCCTTTTCATTAAAACAATTGTACCTTTTCATTAACTCAATAAAATCCCATCTCTTACATTATCTTCTTAATTTGGGCCAGATTTACTAGTCACCTGTTGCAACCGGTAAACCACTTCTCATCTCTTGCTTTTCTTGTTACACCGATTTATAATCCCTAATAAATAAAACTATGAGCTGTTAAACCCCATAGAACTAACTTCCTTCATTCCTTTGTTTCTCCATCTTAATCTCACTTTCCTTTTTTTTTATTTTCTCTCTCACTGTTTTATTTTTTGCACAAGAGCAGGTAGCTTTATCAATTAATTATTTATTCGCAAGCTTTATAGAGAATTCATCCAAAGGACAAATCTCGTTGAACTTATTGAACTGAAAATTCGATTCTTGACGCAATTTATGGAAGTAATACTTAGTTGAATTTTTTACCCATTAACTTTTTTTCCTTTAAATTATTGACCGAAAGTTGAAGTAAATTTTTTTCTCTTAATTATTGACTAGAAAGCATGTCTCTTTCTTCAGCTCCGAGTTTGTCTGCTTCAAGTGTTCATTTTATTGGATAAAAGTTTCACACAATATGATAGCTAGATAACTATTTATCAAATTATGGAAAAGAATACGTGAATCATGTTAATTATATAGATTATAATTATTTTTGAAATCCTTCGTAAATCATGTTGAACTTACCAAAGGTCAAGAGGCAGCAAGTAGATGGATCAATCCAAGAATATGGACGGATGTAAATGATGAAAGCAAGAGGTATGAGTGGACCTCTTTTTTGCGGTGGTGGTGGATTGTTAGAAGTATGATCAACAAGGGAACCGGATATACCACTTCAAGGCACGAAACTACACTTTCCTTTTAGTTTAATTTCGTCCCTCTAAGATCAACGGGTTAACAACTTAACGCTTTCCTTTTAGTTTAATTTCGTCCCCCTTGTCATCCTCAAAAAGAATAGACTCTGCGTGAAGTTATAAATTGGTTGTAAGACCTTAAGACCATAAGCAAGCACCAATTTTTGGTTAAGTTAGAATTGCAAAGGATAAACTTGCTCAAATATCAATCACAGAATACTAGCCATTCCAAGGAAGAAATTATGCATAAATAATTACAAACACATACATAATAGCAAAAGTCATTTTTATATAGCACTTGTTCCATAAAAAACAAAGAAAGAAAAAGAAAAGAAACTAAAAAACAGTCTTGTTCCTTGTAAGAGAGAGAAACAGGAACTAAGAACTAAGAAAGGGAAGGGGAATTGTGTTCCACAACAACTTCTTCTTCAACTACATCCTCCAGCTTCTTCATCACTTCACCATGATTGACACCAACTTCTCCTTCAAATCTCCAAGGCTAGGGCCATTGATTCCATCTTCTTTTGTTGCTCAATCACCGTATCACTTAGAATATTCATAAGACCCATCATGTTGCCAGTTTTAGCATCTAATGTCCAGCGTAGGTGATTATAAAATTTTATCATATGTTGTGCAGGAAGACAGACATCATTTACCCAACTACAGTCATCCGGAGAAGCTTGTTCCTCACCCTTGGAACTAGAGGCAGTAGGAGGTTTTGGTGGAGGAACTGAAGTAGGGTGGGTTGAAGGACCATCAGTTCCGGGAATGGAATCAGATGTGGAGGTGTTATAGATGGAAGGAAGAAATGGTGGTGTTGGTGGAAGAGATGTAGAGGTGGAGGCAAAGGGGCTAGGTCCAGTCAACTCATCCTTAATCTGTTCAAAACTGGAAGGAACAGAAAAGGATGAGGGAGAGATAGAGGTGAGTTTGGTGAAGGAACAAAAGCTTTGGAATGTTGGTGGAGTGGGTTCCTTGAGAGTGGAGTGTTCCTGTTCCTCCGCATCAGAAAGGACTAAAGGTGAGTCCTTGTTGGAAGGAACAGAGGAAGAATGAGCTATTTTCAATCTAGTGCTCTGCCTCACTCTCTTAGAAACAGGAGGGGTAGGCTTTTTGGCAATGTGTTTGCGCCTCTTTGGTTTAGGTTCCTCCGGTGTAGGAATTGATTCCTCCAGAATAACATCACAGTTCCTCAATAACTACCTTAGGCGGTTTCATCTTGCTAGAGGAACTGGGAGCTGTTCTCCCTTGAGTGAGTACTCCCTCTTGGACAGAAAGATCCAATCCATTAAGAGTTTTCTCATTCAAGATATTTCCCTGCTTAACTCCTAAAGTAGGCCATCCAGTAAGTCTCACTTCAAAATGATGAAGGAGAGATGTAACCAGGGCTCCATATTCAATAACACAGTTGTTTTCGATACAGTGGGTAAGATGTTGTATAAAGAGGAAGGGAAAGTTGATTTGTATGTGGTGGTCTAAACAGAACATGTTAGCACATGTCTAAGAGACCCACTTCATTCCTCTTTTCAGTGCAGGAATGAGTGCTCTCCATACTAAGTTGAATGACTTTGTGAAGAGGGAGAGAGTAGGTTATGGTTTATTTTGTTCTGACCAGCAGTTCCTCCAAATAATTCAACAATTTTATCCTGAGGAAAATTAGGGAAAGAAAACAGTTCCTTTCCTTTAAAATACAAATCTGTTCCTTTGCAAGGAACTTCCCAAATTTTCCCAATGTTTCTTGATTAAACTTAATTTTCTTTCCCCTAACTTCAGTTGTGCAAAGACCATTAGTGTTGGTGAAATTCGCACAGAATTCATCCATTGCTAAAGGAACAAGTGCATTGTTAAAGCAATTCAAAAAGAATTCCATACCCTGTTCCTTTAGAATGTTGTTAATTCATGAAATTTACATTATTTGCCCATTCTAGATCTGCAAAAAACCTACACATACCGATTCGCTTCTTTCAACCCGTTTCTTGAAGAAGAAGGAACAGTTCCTTTGGAAGGAACAGGAGTGATTCTTCTTCCCCCTGAGTTTGTTCCGGGGTTCTTCTTCATCATCTTCCCCATTAACTTTCTTCTCGCATACTCCTTCTTGGAGATTCTAATTTTGCTCTTAATGGGTGTTTCTTGATTTGTGTCATTTTAGGGTTTTGGTGGAGAAGGAGAGTTTTCCATTTTAGAGGAGTTGGAGTTTTTGATGTTGGAAAAGGAGAATTTCGTGAGGTTTTTGCCATGATGTGAAGTAAGATTGGGTTTTTATGGTTGTGAAGAGGTGTGTGGAGTTTCGTAATGGTGAAGATGAAGAGTTAGGGAACACGGTTTCTATGAGATATAAAGAGGAGGGATTGCATGTAACAGTGTTTTGTACACGCGGGAAAAAAATGAAACAATTAAAAAGAAAAAGAAAAAGAAAACGAAAAGATGATAAATGAGAATCAAGATTTAATTAAATCTGATTCCTATAATTTTGGGATTTTTCGGATTTTTGGATTTTTATGAGTTTTAATTTTTGAGAAAAATAAAATGCTAAGGAACTTGTGCTATAGGAACAACTAATGCTACATATCAATGTCTCTTCATATCATGCATGTTTCTTACCTTAGGAACAGTAAGGGGAGTATTATGTGACATTTGTGAGTTGTTTAATTCCTTTGAATTCATGTTTATGTTTTGTAACATTCTAATTTGCAATGGTCTTAGGCAATTAAACACAATTATTTTTAGCACACAAAGTCACTCAAATTGATTCAAGCATGGGGGAATGACATAGGAACAATCACTTAATTTTTATTAACCTAACTCAAGCCTTAATTTTTCATATCTATCTCTTTGCAAAGGCTTAGTTAGTATATCAGCAATCTGATTCTCAGTTTGACAAAACTCAAGTTTAATCAAACCTTTTTCAACATTTTCTTTAAAAAGTGATGTCTGATATGTATATGTTTAACTCTGAATGATGCACTGGATCTTTAGAAATACTATAGCACTAGTATTATCACAATAAATAGGAACACAATCAAAGTTTATTCCATAGTCACTAAGTTGTTGTTTTATCCAAAGCATTTGAGAGCAACATGCAGCAGCTGCTACATATTCTGCTTCAGCAGTGGATAAAGCAACTGTGTTTTGTTTCTTGGTACTCCAAGAAACTAAACTATGACTAAGGAATTGTCCATACCTGAGGTGCTTTTCCTATTTACAAGATCTCCAGCATAATCTGCATCTGCATATCCTTTTAGCTCAAATGTATCACTTCTTGGATAGTAGAGTCCAAGATCATCTGTTCCTTTAAGATATCTAAGAATTCTCTTCACGCATGTAGATGAGACTCTTTGGATTTGCTTGAAATCTAGCACACAAACCAACACTGAAAGCTATGTCTGGACGACTAGCAGTTAGATACAAAAGTGAACCAATCATTCCTCTATATTTTGTTTGATCAACACTTGTTCCTATGGAGTCTTCATCTAATCTAGTTGAAGTTCCCATAGGAGTGTGATTTATCTTTGAGTTTTCGAGGCCATATTTCTTTAATAGTTCCTTTATGTTTTTTTGTTGTGAACAATTATTCCCTTTTCAGTTTGTTTGATTTGTATCCAAGAAAGAAATTTAACTCACCCATCATACTCATTTCAAATTCATTACTCATGAGAATTGAGAATTCTTTGCACAATGTTTCATTAGTAGCTCCGAATATGATGTCATCAACATATATTTGAACAAGCAAAATGTCAGTTCCTTTAGATTTTAGGAACAAGGTTTTATCAACCTTTCCTCTTTTAAAATTGTTTTTCTAAAAGGAACTTTGATAATCTCTCATACCATGATCTAGGTGCTTGTTTTAACCCATAAAGAGCTTTATCAAGCTTGTAGACATGTTTGGGAGATTATTTTTCAAAGCCTGGGGGTTGTTCAACATATACATCTTCATTTAGATAGCCATTTAAAATGCACACTTAACATCCATTTGATATAATTTAAATCCCATGTAAGCAGCAAATGCAATTAAAATTCTAATGGCTTCTAATCTAGCTACAGGAGCAAAGGTTTCTTCATAATCTATTCCTTCTTGTTGATTATAACCTTTTACTACAAGTCTAGCTTTGTTCCTAACAATGGTTCCATATTCATCTAGTTTGTTTCTAAACACCCATTTTAAGCCAATTAATTTTTGTTGTTTAGATGAGGGAACTAGATGCCATACCTTGTTTCTTTCGAACTCATTTAATTCAGCTTGCATAGCAGTGATCCAACCAGAGTCAGTTAGGGCTTCTTCATGATTTCTTGGTTCCATCATTGATAGGAACGCATGAAATGCACAAAAGTTCTTTAACTGAGATTTAGTTTGCGTACCTTTGGATATGTCGCTGATTATGAGTTCCATTGGATGTGACTTTTGTTGTCTCCAAGGTTTTGGTTGAAACTCTCCTATAGGATGTTGTTCCTCATGAGTTACTTGAGTAGATGAGGAACTATGATCAGTTGTTCCTCTGTTAGCCTCGATAGACTCTGTTCTTTCATCTTGAGGAACATGAACATCTTCTCCTCCTTGAGGAACAAGAACATTGTCGATGTGATTATCTCCAATTTCTTTGTTCCTTTCCTCTTTTACTTCTTCTTCTTCATTCGAATCTGTATTTTTCTCACTTGGTTGTACCAACCCAATCTCATAGTCATCAACCTGTATGCTTGGATTGTACTTGTCAGATTCATCAAAGATTACGTGAATACTTTCTTCAACACACATAGTTCTCTTGTTATATACTCTATAAGCTTTACTATGTGATGAGTATCCTAAAAATATTGCTTCATCACTCCTTGCACGATTAATTATGTGACAAGCAGTATTAACAGCTTCAGCCAAAAGTTCCTTGGAAGCTCACTAGTAATTAACATTGTTCTAGACATTTCCTCCAAACTTCTATTTTTCCTTTCTACAACACCATTTTGTTGTGGTGTTCTAGGGGCAGAAAAATTATGATCTAGGCCATTATCTCTGCTTAAGTCATCAAATTTATAATTCTCAAATTCTTTGCCATGATCTGATCTAATGTGCATTATTTTATGACCACCAAGTGTTTGAACTCTTTTAGCAAAGACAAGGAACTCATCATAAGTTCTCATCTTTACTAGTGAGAAAAATAACCCAAGTTACCTAGAGTAGTCATCTACAATAACAATACATACCTCTTTCCACTTCTACTTTGAATTCTCATAGGTCCACATAAGTCCATATGAATTAATTCTAATGGTTTAGTGGTACTTACAATCGTTTTAGATTTGAAAGAGGATCTTACTTGCTTACCTCGTGCACATGCATCGAAACTTGATCAATATGAAATTTTATGGATGGTAATCCTGAAACAAGATCTTTTGATCTAAGTTTCTCAAGTAATGAAAAGCTAGCATGTCCTAGACGCTTGTGCCAAAGAAGCGAATCATTTCAATAACACTAAGACAAGTTAAATTGATTTGAGGAACAAGGTCAAGATCCACAATGTATGTGTTCCCTTTCCTTGTTCCTTCCAAGATAACCTTCTTAGTTTTAATGTTGATGATCAAGCATTTTTCTTTATCAAATTTTACAGTATTTCCCTTGTCACAGAATTGAGAAATACAATAGATTATGTTTAGACCTTCAACTAAAAATACATTTTCAATGGAGTGTAGTGGTGACTTACCAACCTTTCCCATGGCAACTATGTTACCTTTCTTAATTTCACCAAATGTTACACTACCACCTTCATAGGTTGTGAGTGAGAGAAACTTAGTTTTGTCTCTGTCATGTGCTTGGAACAACACTATCGAGATACCATGTGTTGTTCCCCCTCACTCCAACCTGCAAAAATCAACTATTGTTAGTTGTAAGGAACCCCTCTTTCGTGGGTTCCTGTTCTTGACTAGGATTTGTTTGACAACCCATTTTTTCTTACTTATTTCACATTTTCCAATCATTCAGTTTTAGTTGACATTGATTTATGTAATGACCTACCTTCCACAATACATACAAAATTTGTCACTAGGTAGATCAACATATTTTTGTCTTGTTCCTTTTCTTGTAGTTTTCAAAACCAAGACCTTCTTTCCTTTTGGTCTGTGGTTTCTCAATCCACTTAGGAACAACATTATGTTTTGCCTCTGTTCCTTGCAACAACCAGTTCCTTTTTAAGATCAGATCTGTTCCTTTAAAAATTTTTCTCTATTTAATTTTCAATCTCAGATCTGTATCCTTTCAAAGGGTTGATCTTATATCAAAGGAACTAGAACAGGGACAAACTCCTTCAAGTGTGAAATCTCTAAATTAATTAGATAATTTTCATTTTTCAAACTTTCAACATTCTTTGATTTTTAAGTTTTTATCAAATAATCAAAGAATCTTGTTTCAACATCTGTTCTCATTTTCTTAAGCCATTCTATGTGTTCTTGAGACCTTTAGGCTTGTCCGTTTGTTTACGTTTTTCACGTTCATCTCTACATTCAAGAATTGCATCATAAAGAAGATCATATATTTCAGGCCTAGTTTTACAATCTAAGTCTGACTCAAGACCATGTTAACTTACCTTAACTTTCTTCATCTTCTTTTTCATCAATGTTTGCCATGAGGCAAAGGTTTGCTGTTTCTTCAGTTTGTTGTTCCTCTTCTTCTTCCGTCTTCTGAATCTCCCCAAGCAGCTATCATGCTTTCGCACGTTTGCCTTAGAGAAGGGTGCTTGATTCTTTGTTCCTTTAGCAAAGCGTTCCTTGTTCCTTTCTTTGGTTTTGTCATTTTCCCAAAGGGGACATTCCTTGATGAAGTGATCTGTACTACCACATTTATGACAAGCAGCTTTGTTAGAAAATTTCTTAGTTTTACCTTTGAATTTCCTTCTTCATGTTCCTATACATCTTTCGAATTTTCGAACCATGAGGGCTGCTTCTTCTTCTTTTCTGAGCGAATCATCTTCATCATCTGCTTTGAGAGCAATTGATTTTGATTTGGAGCTTTCACCATATTCAGTATCAAGGTGAAGCTCATGAGTCATAAGTGACCTGCCAGCTGTTCTAAGTTGAACTTAGTGAAGTCTTTTGTTTCTTGAAGAGAGTGACTTTAGCCATCCATCTGTCCTTAGGAAGACTCCTAAGAACCTTTCGAACCTGTTCCTCAGATGAAATAAACTTTCCAAGAGAAGCCAACTCATTAATAATTGTTAGAAACGAGTAAACATGTCTCGAATGCTTTCTTAGATTTCATGCAGAACAGTTCATATTGATTCATAAGTAAATCAATTTTTGATCTTTTAACTTCATTAGTTCCTTCATGGGTTACTTCTAGTAAATCCCATATTTGCTTTGCGGATTTGCATCCCATGATCCTATTATGTTCATGGGGTCCAAGTCCACAATGCAACAGTTTAATAGCCATGGCATTTACTTCCATTTTTTCAAAATCAGATTTGTCATAATCAGAGAGGGGTTTTAGAGTTACCTCATTTTTGTCATTTGTAGTTGTGACTTCGAAATCACCAACTTCAATGACTCTCCATACCTGATAGTTTTCAGCTTTGATGAATATCTCCATGCGGTTCTTCCATAGTAGTTGTAGTACTTCCCATTGAACATAGGAGGCCTTTGAGTGAATAACCTTCTTCAAGTTTCTCGGTGGTATTCATTGTTCCTTGGATCTTTTCCTCAATAGGGTTTCCTATCTTCGTGAGTTCTGCTCTGATACCAATTGTTATTTCCCTAGGAACACTACAAGAGGGGGGTGAATTGTAGGTGTAGAAATAAACGTAACTTTTTGCGGAAATTAAAACTTAAACGAATAAACAAGCTAGAGGAACACAAGGGATTTTTACGAGGAAAAACTTCTTGGGCCCAACAAGAAGAAACAACCTCGACCACTAGGGATTTTAAACTCAACTCTTTCACTAATTAGGCCAAACAACTTGTTACAACCTAATTCTTAACTCGAGCCACACCTTGAGTTCCTAAACTCAAGTTCCTGAGCCACTGTTCCCTTAACAGAGTTCCTCTCAACTTCACTCGAAGTTTTCTCCACTAACAAGCTTACTCAAAGATTCTCTCTTACAGAACTTCACTCAAAGTCCTTTACCCCAAAAACCAAAATACAATTGATCGAAATAAGCTTAGAGAAATTAGAGTAAGAAAGCAAAGAACAAATGTGTAATATCCTTAAAATCTTAAACACATTTAAGTGAGTAATTAACGTAATAATGTAGTTAGAATATATTTTATTTTATTCGTTTCACTAATTAAGCAATATATAATAAAATGGTTATAGAATTTTTAACATAAAAATTTACTAACTTAAATTATGACGATAATATATAATTTACGATTTTATGAGTTAAACAAGAAGGCTAATAAAGTTGATAATTCACTTAAAGTACAAAATGTTAACATTTCACCCAAAATGTCATCAAGCCACGTTTGAAGGTGTTAGTGTGGAAAACTTTCTGATTTTTGGTTGAGAAACAAAAAGGGCAAAAGGAAAAGAGAAGCTATGGTCAACCCCCATTAATTTGCCTTCTTCCTCACCTTTTCATGGCCATTTGGCACCCATGCAATCATCACTCTCTTCTTCTTCTTCAGTCAAACCTATTACCAATCCTCACAATTGCTTCTTCAAGTAAACAAAATCAGATTACTTACTTCACCATCCTCCTCCCAACCACTGATTTTAACTCCCAAATTTCCACTATAAATAGCCATGGAAGTTCAACATCAAGAACACAACAACAACCTTCATCATCTCTTCTCCCTCTAATCTGAAATTCAGTCAACAATCGCCGGAAAATTGTAACTAAAAGAAATCAAAGAAATCAAAAAAAAAAAAAAAAAAGAGAAAACCCCCCCAAATTCATTCTCTCACTCCTCTGTTTCGCCCCCCCCCCCGACCGACCACCGTCGGCCACCGCGCGCGCCAACTTCTCCGCGCCAGTCCCGCCTCCACGCTGTCGTCACTCGTCGGTCACCAGCCCGCCGCCGGAGCTCCGCCCAAACCGCCAGCAGCTTCTTTCTCTCTCTCCTCCTCGCGCACTCTCTCCTCCTCGCGCTCTCCCTCGTCGCGCCAGCTGCACGCGCACAGCACCACCTCCTCGCCGTCGCACTGCCGCCGTTCGCCGGAGACCGTCGCTGCTGCTCGCCGGCGTCCATCCCTCAGGCGTGATTTCTTTCTTCCCTGCTCTTAGAAGCAGAGGTGATGTCTTATTCTCTTAAAATTCTGATTTCTTATAATCAAGCCAAGTCAAAATTCTTAGTTATATTATTTTGGGCCAAGAATAGTTGCATTAGAACTTAAACAATAACTTAAAACTGATTTTTCTAAGTACTTTAATGATAGTTCACTTGTACCCTTTGCTAGTTAGTCCTAAAAAAACTGATTTGCCTTAGTAAACCAACTCAATGCATGTGTTGCATGTTCTTTAGTTGGGTTCAAATCTGACTTTTTATTTTTGGCTAAACTACTTATTTTAGATGGGCCAAATTGAGTTAAACTAAAACTGATTTAGTATTTCATTAAGCTATGTTAGTTTAATTAATCAAGTTAAGTATAATGTTGGCTTATAATCTGATTTACTTAGTTAAATCATTTAAGTTAATCTTGTTGCTTTAATATATTGAGCTTTAGTGGGCTGATTTAGTTAGTTTTACTAAACCACCTAACTTATTTACTAAAATCTATTATTGGGTTATAATTCATGATTTCTAAACTAGTTGAGTTGTTTAAAACTAATTAAAAACTAATTCACTAAGCATGTTGTTTATAATTAAGCTTAAGTAGGAGTACTCATTAATCCTTAAAGTTCATTTATAAAAAAACTAGTTACTTGACTTGTTAGTTTTAAATGACTAAATAATATTAAAATAATGTTAATCGATCTATTATAACTTTAAACTTGATTAATTTATTAATGGATAACTAATTAGTTATTAACTATGAACTAGAATAATGTTATGTTTTTGAAAGGTTATATAATATGTAACAATATAACTTTAATGTCGATAATTCTAAAAATATAGCTAAATGAGTTATTTTATTAATTAGTTGTTAAAGAGTCACCTTAGTTAAAAAGTTATTAACGATTAAGAAATAATGACCTTTAAGGAGACCTTTACGACGTTATAATAACCGTTATGACCTTAATAAGCGCTGACTAATATTTAGGCTTAAAAGCTAAATAACGAAACATTCATTAATAAAAACTATTCTTGAATAGATTAAGGAAGATAAAGGATATTACAAGCCTCCCCCGGCTATCAAGGTTATTAAGCAGGAATCCAGGTAACGTCTACTGCTAACACCCGCATTCCCCTTCAAAGTATGTTTTATGACCATGATTAATATTATTTTATATATGGATTGCGGGAAATGAAATGTTTTATGATGGTTATTATAATATGATGCTATGAAATGATGATGATGATGTTATGATGAAATGAAAGAATATAATTATTCACGATGATGATGTTACTTAAAACCAATGAAACATGAAATTCAAGTGAAAGACGGTTCTTGGCAGTATGATACGGGCACCGCAAGTGTCACCTATGTTGTGACCGCCTGATGGTTTAAATGATACGGGCACCGCAAGTGTCACCTATGATGTGACCGCCTGACTGTTTTATGATACGGGCACCGCAAGTGTCACCTATGTTGTGACCGCCTGATGGTTTAAATGATACGGGCACCGCAAGTGTCACCTATGATGTGACCGCCTGATGGTTATGTAGTGGGAGACGTCCCCTATGTTATGATGTACTAGCCAAGTTACCAAAGTAAAAGATATATGATGATGAACATGATAAAGAAGATAATGTAACCTACTATGATATGTTTATGAAATGTTTTACTTATTCTCTCCTTCCTGTTTTTAACTAAAATGATGTGAAATGAATTTACGATGTTAGAGTAGTATGTTACTGAGCCTCGGCTCACGACGTTTTGTTTTATGTTTTAGGTACCGATGGTGATAACGGGATGGCGTAGCAGTGAGGATTTAATTAATATCTAGATTATCTAGACTCTCATGGTTTTAATTTAAGTTTATGTCAAAACTCTGATTAGTAACTAAGTTTCTATTAATCAAGACTAATGTTGGATCTATATTATGCTTCATGTTATAAATGTTTAAGTTTATGGTTTTATGTTGCCTTGTATTTTCCTTATGGAAAGTACGGCGGTAACGCGCCGACTTTATAGGTTCCGCTGCTAATAATCGATTACTTAACTTAACCACGATGATTAGAGGTCGGGGCGTTACAGGTTGGTATCAGAGCAACGGTTCTCGATGCCTCAAGTAAAATCTCAAAGGTTTTACTTAAATTAGTAAATTAATGGTAAAGTAATCTAGTAAAACGAGAGTCATCACCATAAGTATAGGGTTCATATAATAATATGAATACTAAATGGTGTAGTTAATAAGTGTTTGAAAATGAAAATGAGTGTGAGTGTTAGGATCGGGGAAGGGAATATTTTTATATTATTTTTACGATGACGTCTATGCCTCGTTTAACATGTTATGCATATGGAATATGTGATGTTTTAGAACATGGCAACAAGTGGAAGTGGACCTACTAATGGAGGAAGTGGAACCCATGGGCCTGAAGTCACACTTGAAGAAATGAGGCAAAGGCTAGATACCTTGCGAAGTGACCCTGTTTTCGAAGAAACGACTGAAAATGCTAACGGAAATCAGGTGGATATAATGAGCTGATGATGGAATTCTTGCAAGGAAACCGACCAAGGGCCAAGACGGAGCAGGAAGAATGCTCCAATATGTTCAAAAGGTTTTCTGCTCACAAGCCGCCTACTTATGATGGAAAACCTGACCCCACCGAGTTCGAGGAATGGTTGAATGGCATGGAGAAACTCTTTGATGCCACCCAGTGTCCAGACAAGTGGAAAGTTAACTTTGCTGTATTCTACTTAAAAGGGCAAGCTGATCTGTGGTGGAAGACTGCTAGAGAGATGCAAAATCAACCTGGATTTGGATGGGAAGGTTTAAAGGAGGCTATGAGAAACCAGTTTACCCTCAGTCTCTGCAACTCCAGATGGAATCTGAGTTTATCCATCTGAGGCAAAGGGGTATGTCAGTTCTGGAATATGCTGTGAAATTTAATGAGTTAGCTCGATTTGCTCCTGATCTGGTGTCTACGGATCGTCAAAGGATGAATCGATTTGAAGGAGGTTTGAATCTGGACCTTCAAGAAAGGCTTGCTGCAAACATAAGTAAGTCCTATCAAGAGCTATATGATCGGGCTATCAATGTTGAAAGGAAAATGAAGCTGCGAAAGGATGTTTATGAGAATGGAAAAAGGAAAGGTAAAGGTCAAGAAGTTTCAATAAGCAATGCCTTTAAGAAGCAGAACACTGGATTCTCAGAAACAACAATGGTCAGAGGCAAATCCCTCGTTGCAACATATGCTCCAAATTGGGCCATGTAGCCAGGGAATGTCGAGCAGGAACCGATCAGTGTCTATCGGTGTGGTAAGACGGGCCATATGGTCAAGAATTGCCCGGCTGTGGAAAGGAAGAACGAGAACATAACAACCGTGTGCCAGTGCAAAGGAACAACTCTCAGAACTATGGTTATGGTAGGAATGCAAGTAATAATGCCAACAGAAACCCTCCACGTGGACCCCCACAAGCCGGACGAGTGTTCATGATGCAAAAAGAAGAAGCTGAGGCTGATGACACCGTTATTACTGGTACTTTTCCTGTCAACTCTGTACCTGCTTATGTCCTCTTTGATTCTGGAGCTTCCCATTCGTTCATATCTACTGCATTTTCTAGAAGCTTGAATGCAAAACCATGCTCTGAATTCTCTGCCATGTCTGTCACCATCCCTAATGGTGAATCCATCTTATGTGATGTCATGTATAGAAATTGTCCTATTCTTATAGGAGGATGTGAATTTCAAGTAGACCTCATTCAATTTGAATTAACCGACTTTGATGTGATATTGGGAATGAATTGGTTGTCGAAGTACAAAGCAGACATAAATTGCCTTAACCATGAAATAACCCTCAGGAAGCCAGATGGGGTAAGGTTTCTTATCGAAGAAGAAAAGTCCAACCCAAACCTGAGATCATCTCATCCTTGAAAGCCTTCAAGTTACTTTCAAAGGGTCATCATGGATACCTATGTAGTGTGGTAGACCTAACCAAACCTGAACCATCGTTATCCGATATTCCCATAGTTTGTGAGTACCCTGATGTATTTCCGGAAGAGATACCTGGCATGCCACCAGAAAAGAAATAGATTTCAGCATTGACCTCGTTCCTGGATCTGCTCCTATCTCCAAGGCCCCTTATCGAATGGCACCTGCTGAATTACAAGAACTGAAAAAGCAACTAGATGAATTGCTCGAGAAGGGGTATATTCGACCTAGTGTGTCGCCATGGGGTGCACCAGTTCTATTTGTCAAGAAGAAAGATGGAAGCATGAGGTTGTGCATTGATTATCGAGAGTTGAACAAGATCACCATCAAGAATAAATATCCATTGCCTCGTATTGATGATCTTTTTGACCAACTTCGAGGCGCAACTATCTTCTCAAGATTGATTTAAGATCTGGATATCATCAACTCCGCATAAAGCCAGAAGATATTTCAAAAACCGCTTTCAGGACCCGATATGGTCATTATGAATTCACAGTAATGCCATTTGGGTTAACCAATGCCCCTGCTGTCTTCATGGATCTGATGAACCGAGTATTTAAATCATACCTCGATAAGTTTGTGGTTGTATTCATCGATGATATCTTGGTGTTTTCAAGAAACTTGATTGAGCATGAAGAACATTTGAGGAAGGTGTTAGAAGTTTGAGAGAAAGGAAGTTGTATGCAAAGTTGAAGAAATGTGAGTTCTGGTTGAAAGAAGTTGCCTTTCTAGGGCACATCATTTCAGATACTGGAGTCTCGGTTGATCCACAAAAGATAAGAGCTATCATGGAATGGCCTAGACCCACTAATGTTCCTGAAGTTCGGAGTTTTATGGGTTTAGCTGGATATTATAGAAGATTTGTCCAAGATTTCTCCAAGATAGCCATGCCTATAACTCGATTGGTAAGAAGACGGTTAAGTTTGTATGGAGTGATGAATGTGAGGAAGCTTTTCAAGAGTTGAAGAAGCGTCTCACTACTGCTCCTGTTCTTACTCTCCCTTCTGGAACTGATGGATTTGTTGTGTATAGCGATGCCTCTAAGCATGGATTAGGTGTGTGTTGATGCAGAATGATAAAGTTATAGCATATGCTTCCCGTCAACTCAAGCCTCATGAACAAAACTACCCAACTCATGACCTTGAACTAGCCGCAGTTGTGTTTGCTCTCAAAATATGGAGACACTATCTCTATGGTGTTCCGTGTAAGATCTTCACCGACCACAAAAGCCTTAAATACATTTTCACCCAAAAGGAATTGAACTTGAGGCAACGTAGATGGCTTGAACTCCTAAAGGATTATGATGTCGAGATCCTATATCACCCAGGCAAAGCTAATGTTGTAGCTGATGCTCTAAGCCGCAAATCCTACCTAAACACAACCTTAACCTTGCCGAAAGAAATCAATGATGATTTGATGAAGATGAAAGTGGAGATCATGCAACCAAAAATAGAAGCACAGTTGTACGCATTGGAGTTGAGGCCGACTTTGTTGGAAGAAATAAAGAGGCGCAAGATGGAGATTTGGAGTTGCAAAAGATAAAGAGTGATGTGAAGAAGGGAAAATCACCGGATTTGTGATCCAAGATGATGGCACGTTGAGATTTCAGGGTAGAACATGTGTTCCAGATAAGGAGGCATTGAAAAAGAGAATTCTGGAAGAAGCTCATAACAGTCCTTTTTCTGTTCACCCTGGAGGAAACAAGTTGTACAAGGATTTAAAACAGACCTTCTGGTGGAGCAATATGAAGCAAGAAGTTGCAGAATTTGTGTCAAGATGTCTGACTTGTCAAAGGATAAAGATCGAACATCAGAGACCTGCAGGATTGTTGCAACCATTAGATGTTCCTGCATGGAAATGGGATTCAATTTCCATGGATTTTATCATGGGGTTGCCACCATCATTCGAGGAATGAACTCTATATGGGTCATTGTGGATAGACTGACAAAATCCGCACATTTCTTAGCCATTAGAAATAATTGGAGTTTGGATAAGCTAGCTGAGTTATATATGAGCACAATTGTCAGATTGCATGGAGTACCAAGTTCTATTGTGTCAGATCGTGATTCGAGATTCCAAGCAAAGTTTTGGAAGGAATTACAAAAGGCACTTGGTACGAGACTGGATTTTAGTACCGCTTTCCATCCAGCAACAGATGGTCAAACAGAAAGGACCATTCAGACTCTTGAAGATATGCTGAGAGCATGTATTCTGGATTTTCAAGGAAATTGGGAGAAATACTTGCCATTGGTTGAGTTTTCTTACAACAACAGCTACCAAGCTAGCATCCAAATGGCACCATATGAAGCACTGTATGGAAGAAGATGTAGAACACCCCTGTGTTGGAGTGACATCGATGAAGCTCGAATGATTGGACCTGACTTGATACAAGAAACAACGGAAAAAGTACGATTAATTCAAGCCAGGATGAAGGCTGCACAAAACCGACAAAAGAGTTATGCGGACCGTCGAAGGAGGCCATTGGAGTTCGAAGTGGGTGATCATGTTTTCTTGAAAATTTCGCCTACTAAGGGTATTATGAGATTTGGTCAAACTGGTAAGCTAAGTCCGAGGTACATTGGTCCATATGAGATTTTGGATCGAGTCAACGAAGTAGCTTATCGCTTGGCGTTGCCGACTGACTTGGATAAAGTTCATAATGTTTTCCACGTGTCGATATTGCAAAAGTATATACCAGACCCTAGTCATGTGATCAGACACGAGCCCTTGCAGTTAAGGAATGATTTGACTTATGAAGAGAAACCGATTGAAATTCTTGATCGTAGGGAAAAGCGACTTAGAAGCAAAGTAATTCCTATGGTTAAGATTTTATGGGCTAATCACACGTCATCCGAAGCCACTTGGGAAGTAGAAGATAAGATGAGAACAAAATACCCCCACTTGTTTGAATAGATGACTTTGATGTGTTTGATTATGTGCTTCTGAAATCTTATGTATGAATGTTCGAGTTTATGAATGCATGATTTTATCCTTTTGACAATGCTATGTAAGTTTCGAGGACGAAACTTTTTCTAAGGGGGTAAGGATGTAATATCCTTAAAATCTTAAACATATTTAAGTGAGTAATTAACGTAATAATGTAGTTAGAATATATTTTATTTTATTCGTTTCACTAATTAAGCAATATATAATAAAATGGTTATAGAATTTTAACATAAAAATTTACTAACTTAAATTATGACGATAATATATAATTTACGATTTTATGAGTTAAACAAGAAGGCTAATAAAGTTGATAATTCACTTAAAGTACAAAATGTTAACATTTCACCCAAAATGTCATCAAGCCACGTTTGAAGGTGTTAGTGTGGAAAACTTTCTGATTTTTGGTTGAAAACAAAAAGGGCAAAAGGAAAAGAGAAGCTATGGTCAATTCCCCCATTAATTTGCCTTCTTCCTCACCTTTTCATGGCCATTTGGCACCCATGCAATCATCACTCTCTTCTTCTTCTTCAGTCAAACCTATTACCAATCCTCACAATTGCTTCTTCAAGTAAACAAAATCAGATTACTTACTTCACCATCCTCTCCCAACCACTGATTTTAACTCCCAAATTTCCACTATAAATAGCCATGGAAGTTCAACATCAAGAACACAACAACAACCTTCATCATCTCTTCTCCCTCTAATCTGAAATTCAGTCAACAATCGCCGGAAAATTGTAACTAAAAGAAATCAAAGAAATCAAAAAAAAAAAAAAAAAGAGAAAACCCCCCAAATTCATTCTCTCACTCCTCTGTTTCGCCCCCCCCCCCCGACCACCGTCGGCCACCGCGCGCGCCAACTTCTCCGCGCCCAGTCCCGCCTCCACGCTGTCGTCACTCGTCGGTCACCAGCCCGCCGCCGGAGCTCCGCCCAAACCGCCAGCAGCTTCTTTCTCTCTCTCCTCCTCGCGCACTCTCTCCTCCTCGCGCTCCCCTCGTCGCGCCAGCTGCACGCGCACAGCACCATCCTCGCCGTCGCACTGCCGCCGTTCGCCGGAGACCGTCGCTGCTGCTCGCCGGCGTCCATCCTCAGGCGTGATTTCTTTCTTCCCTGCTCTTAGAAGCAGAGGTGATGTCTTATTCTCTTAAAATTCTGATTTCTTATAATCAAGCCCAAGTCAAAATTCTTTAGTATATTAGTTTTGGGCCAAGAATAGTTGCATTAGAACTTAAACTAAGTAACTTAAAACTGATTTTTCTAAGTACTTTAATGATAGTTCACTTGTACCCTTTGCTAGTTAGTTGGGCCTAAAAAAACTGATTTGCCTTAGTAAACCAACTCAATGCATGTGTTGCATGTTCTTTAGTTGGGTTCAAATCTGACTTTTATTATTTTGGCTAAACTACTTATTTTAGATGGGCCAAATTGAGTTAAACTAAAACTGATTTAGTATTTCATTAAGCTATGTTAGTTTAATTAATCAAGTTAAGTATAATGTTGGGCTTATAATCTGATTTACTTAGTTAAATCATTTAAGTTAATCTTGTTGCTTTAATATATTGAGCTTTAGTGGGCTGATTTAGTTAGTTTTACTAAACCACCTAACTTATTTACTAAAATCTATTATTGGGTTATAATTCATGATTCTAAACTAGTTGAGTTGTTTAAAACTAATTAAAAACTAATTCACTAAGCATGTTGTTTATAATTAAGCTTAAGTAGGAGTACTTCATTAATCCTTAAAGTTCATTTATAAAAAAACTAGTTACTTGACTTGTTAGTTTTAAATGACTAAATAATATTAAAATAATGTTAATCGATCTATTATAACTTTAAACTTGATTAATTTATTAATGGATAACTAATTAGTTATTAACTATGAACTAGAATAATGTTATGTTTTTGAAAGGTTATATAATATGTAACAATATAACTTTAATGTTTCGATAATTCTAAAAATATAGCTAAATGAGTTATTTTATTAATTAGTTGTTAAAGAGTCACCTTAGTTAAAAAGTTATTAACGATTAAGAAATAATGACCTTTAAGGAGACCTTTACGACGTTATAATAACCGTTATGACCTTAATAAGCGCTGACTAATATTTAGGCTTAAAAGCTAAATAACGAAACATTCATTAATAAAAACTATTCTTGAATAGATTAAGGAAGATAAAGGATATTACAAGCCTCCCCCGGCTATCAAGGTTATTAAGCAGGAATCCAGGTAACGTCTACTGCTAACACCCGCATTCCCCTTCAAAGTATGTTTTATGACCATGATTAATATTATGTTTTATATGGATTGCGGGAAATGAAATGTTTTATGATGGTTATTATAATATGATGCTATAATGATGATGATGATGTTATGATGAAATGAAAGAATATAATTATTCACGATGATGATGTTACTTAAAACCAATGAAACATGATAAATTCAAGTGAAAGACGGTTCTTGGCAGTATGATACGGGCACCGCAAGTGTCACCTATGTTGTGACCGCCTGATGGTTTAAATGATACGGGCACCGCAAGTGTCACCTATGATGTGACCGCCTGACTGTTTTATGATACGGGCACCGCAAGTGTCACCTATGTTGTGACCGCCTGATGGTTTAAATGATACGGGCACCGCAAGTGTCACCTATGATGTGACCGCCTGATGGTTATGTAGTGGGAACGTCCCCTATGTTATGATGTACTAGCCAAGTTACCAAAGTAAAAGATATATGATGATGAACATGATAAAGAAGATAATGTAACCTACTATGATATGTTTATGAAATGTTTTACTTATTCTCTCCTTCCTGTTTTTAACTAAAGATGTGAAATGAATTTACGATGTTAGAGTAGTATGTTACTGAGCCTCGGCTCACGACGTTTTGTTTTATGTTTTAGGTACCGATGGTGATAACGGGATGGCGTAGCAGTGAGGATTTAATTAATATCTAGATTATCTAGACTCTCATGGTTTTAATTTAAGTTTATGTCAAAACTCTGATTAGTAACTAAGTTTCTATTAATCAAGACTAATGTTGGATCTATATTATGCTTCATGTTATAAATGTTTAAGTTTATGATTTTATGTTGCCTTGTATTTTCCTTATGGAAAGTACGGCGGTAACGCGCCGACTATCTAGGTTCCGCTGCTAATAATCGATTACTTAACTTAACCACGATGATTAGAGGTCGGGGCGTTACAAAATGGCTATTATGAGAGAATGCAGGCACTGATACTTAATTAGTTAAACTCACTTAATTACTTAGTCAGACACACTTTGGAACTTATTTAGACTTCAATATTTATAGTGACAAACATATAGAACGTGGGAGTTAAAATCGAGTTCATATTAAATCCATTAACCCATGATGTTCCTTCCCTTAAGGAACACGTTCCTTATCATGTCCCATGATCCCATGATCTCTTTTTGGACGTGGATATGTTCTAGCCACTGCTCCTAAAGATTAGGAGTTTCTTGAGCTTTATCCGAAAATCAGTTAATTTTAAAACAGATTTAATATTAAAACTGAATTTTAATCTTTAAGAAAATATTATCTTTTAAATAAAATCTTATTAAAAACCGGATAAATATTTTCTTATCTTTTTCGAAAAACAAAATATTTTCCTTAAAAGATTTTCTATTACAACTGATTTTCACTTAGATAAAACTGGTTTCCTATTTATTAGGCATGACTTACTCAACTTCATAATTGTACCGTTATACTACTTCACGCCTAAGTCTAGTTCCTTTTATATATCATGTTGCTTTAACAGATTCGTTTAGTGCCATTTAGTTTGTTCCTTAGAAAGGAACAAACTCTCATTCTCAAATAAGATTACCAATATTCCTTACCATCCTTACTTGTTCCTTTTACAATGGAACTAGAAAATAAAACACCTTGCTTTTATTCTTCTTGATCCAATGCTGCTCCAGTATCAACTTCTAGAAACATCTTTACTTAGTCTTTGAAATCCTCTTTTGACTTCTTCCTTGACTTCGTATTCTCCTAGTTCCTTTCACTGATACCTTAAAAATCATACACTTAAATAACTCATTAGTTCACTACTTAGTTTGCATCTTTGTTTCTTTGTCATCATCAAAACTAGGGTTCAACAATAATTAAGGTAAAAGGTGGGATTTTATTGAGTTAATCGGAAGTTGAGATTGTTTTAAGCAGACCGTTCAAAGGTTGGATTATGCCCATCAATTTTTCCTCCTTCTTACTAAAATTGTTCACCGGTACAAGATCGGACCCGACTGTACCGGTGGATCGGATTTGTGCAATTTTGCAGACTAGGGATCAGACATGATGTTACACCCTAAAATCCATACACGTTTAAATTACGTCGCATCAACTTTGGGAGTGTTATCGTCGTGGTGAAACACAAGACTTATCAAAATGAAGACATTAACTTACTCCTTATCATGAAAATTAAATTGCAACGAAAATAATATGTTAACTGCAACTCGAGAATCACCATTGATCCATTTTCTTAAATCTATTAACTATGTATTATTATTTATAATAATTCTATAATTTCAACTAAAACATTTAAAAGTTTATAAACTAAAGAATATCCCTCGTATGCCCGAACTCGTGCAGCAACATCAGCATACCTAATCTGCTCTCGATACTTAACAAACCATCTATGCTGAGTACATACTTAAATAGTGAAATAATATACTAAGCATAATCAGAATAGTAATAACAATTCCTAAACATGATTATACAAAAACATCAAATTCTATTTTTACAATTTATTTGGCATCGAACGAGCACCATCATCTTTCGAGAATCATATGAGCTACTTAATCCTTAATAGACACTTGGTCTACTAGATGGAATCTAAATACGGTTTCGTTCCATCCCACATCTATCACCTTAGTATGCATACCCCCAAGATCGTACGGAACCTTCCGCCTACTTGAGTTATCAAAATTTATAAGGACACTACTATCGTCACAGTAAGCCTGCGTAGGAGCGTTGAACAACTCCCACACTCCCCCCATTGTTCATTACTTGTAGGGACTCCAACTACAAGTTTATCGCCAAATATCCTTCTTAGTGATATTCATTCATACAACATTAGCATATAAACATTTAATTTTCCTTCTTAGGTAAATTGCTCAATTCTTTAGTTTAAGCAACTTCTTGTAACATACTTGCCACAACAATAAATCATAGTATTCCAATCCAGTTTGTTTCATGTTTGTAATACGATATGATTACGCATTTCAATAATAATGCAATCAATTCACAAGTCATACAACGAGGAAATACATACAGATTTCTAATCGATTTCATGTTACCAAACAATCTCATCAATCGTAATATACAATTGTTCCATATCATGATTCTAGGTTCCAATGAAAGAATTCATAAAACATGATACTAACATGTCCAATTGAACTAGTACGCTTGCGTACCTTGTAACGAAGAATCTTTGCTGACTATTTAAACGTGCTTATGAAATTAGGACCTAATCGAAATGATAAAAGTATTTCAGTGTTAAGTCCTTGATATTATTAAAATAAAATCAGCTTGGCTAATTATGTAAATTTGGGTGTTCTGAAATATAATAAATAACCAATCTTCTTGTTTAAACTTTCCCTTTGTAAATTTCATTGAGCTAGCATCTTTAAGAACTAATAATAATATGCAATTCTGATTTTAGTTAGCTTATATTATACTTATTTATAATAACAAAACTTAACCCAATATACATAGGTATAACTATATCAGAATGGAGAAATAAAAATCATCATAAGAGTTATTAGTATAATTATAAATCTGATTTCTTTTATCTCTTACTATACTTTATTTATAATTACAACTTAATCCAAGATACATAAGAATAACAAACATCAAATTATATAAATTAATTTAAAGAATAAAAAGGAGAGAGAGTGACCACCGAAAAAACACCGGCGACCACTACACGCCTGAACCACACCACCAACGAGTCACGCTTCGCTTGACCCACACTCGCACAGCAGCACGTAAGCCCTCGCACACACACAACTAGGTTCGACAGCGACGACAAACCCACACTCGCACAGCATTGCGCAAGCCTTCGTGAAGCCTCGCGCACCCTCTCCTCGAGTCTCGCACTCACTTCACACACACACACACACACACAAACAACACCTTCGTCGACTACTCGCATGACCCAACGACAGCAGCGACAACTCGTCACACGACACACCCACGACAACAACGACTACACTCGACTTTCGCTCGACCGCACACACATGCAGCCTCGCTCGACCCGACAACAATCGAACATGCTTCGCACTCACACACCGCAACACCCTCGACTCGCTTCGACACACCCTCGCAAAACAACACACTCCTTGCACACTCTCGAAGATCTCGAACGCCACACACACAGCCCAACCCTCACTCAACATAGAGGGGATAAAGCGTAGGAGGATGAAGAAAAAGTGTAGGGGAGAAGAAGGAAAAGTGACGCGGGAGAAGAAAAGAGCAGAGAGAAAATTCTTTGGGCTAAAAATGACTAATAGGAAAAGTTAGGGTTTTGTAATTTTTTTTTTCTTTTTATTTATAGCATGAGTGTCCTAGGTTTAATAGGATTTGTTTCCAAATTAAATTTCGATTTATTATTTTATTTATTTGGATTATAAAATAAATCAAACTATAATATAATTAGATGCAAAAGTAGGTTGTATAGTGAAATTATAACTGTAGACTTACCCAAACTATATTTTTTCTGTAAATAATATGAAAGTACTTTCGCTTTATTCTTTATATTTTCTTATCTATACAAGAATAACTCTCAATAATACGGAGTATTACACATAATTTTTCTTGTCCGGTGACCTGGATCAAAAATCAGGCTTGGTCTCCGGTCTGGACTTGTGTTGGACCTGAATTTCGGAAAAGAAAGTTGGGCTTTCTAAATATTTTATTTAGACCTATTTCAGCAAATATTGGATCTATTTTGAACCTGTCCCATAAATATATCTCAAGCCATAAAACAAAGAAATAAATTTTTCATGCTACTGTAGACAACATAACAACTAATATATCTCATGCCATGCGTGAAACAATAGGATATTGATGTCCATCTCTACTCCACCAAGACAATGCATCAATTTCTTCTTCCTCTAACCCTAGTTGTTCATTTAAGTACCTCTCAAACTCACTCCTTACATTTCCAGTTGACCCCTTCAACCTTTTAGCTCGATCTCTAAGGTTTTTTCATGTAATCATGTCCATCTTGCTTTTAATCATCATCATTCGAGTCAAGTGACATATTGTCACAACTTTGTGCACTTTGAGGAGCAAAAGAAGCATACAATCTCCTACATTCATCAAATAAGAGTAAGCAAACTCTTTCACATCATTAGCAAGTATGGAGCCTCATTCTTTACCATAGATGTCACTAAGTGTCAATTCAACTACCGTGATCTTAGCATGCGGATCAAGTATTGCAGCAACATAATTAGCTTATTCATCTTCTCAACACCCCCAATACTTATCATACTTCTTTTTCATTGAAGAGGTCATATCTCTAAAATTTTCATCATCACTTTTCTCCCATTTGTTAAGCATATCATATAAAAGAGCAATCTCAAATAAGCCTTTATTACTAGTCACATAATGAGAACCACAAATATGACGAGTTAATAGGTAAAATTATTTCAAAAACACTACAAAACTCTCTACTTTTTTCCAATCATCAAGTTCGGGGGCTTTTCATTATCTTTCAAATTCACTCTATCAGGTAGAGATAACCCATTAAAGATGTTGAATTTCACAGCATTGTCCAACATTGTAATCCAACGGATGGTGACATCAAAAGACAAAGAAGATTTGCATTTTATGTTAGCTTTTAAAATAAGTTCCTTCAATCTTTGTATTCTTGTACGACAATTTTCCACATACTTAACGACATTTATAACTCTATAAATGCATACACAATGTACACTAATACTATCCCACACAATAAGATTGATTATATGAGCCATACATCTAATGTGCAAATATTTTCCAACACCAACACATCAAGTTCGTTCAACCATTCTCCTAAGGTGTGCACAAGCAAGATCATTAGAACTAACATTATAAACCATTACAGTGAAAAGTTTATCTTCAATACCCCAAGTTTCCAAACAAAGTTCAACCACTTTTTCAATAGCCTCACCTTTGTGACTAGAAATTGGACAAAAGTTAATGATCTTTTTATGCAATTTCCAATCATTATTAATGAAATGGGTAGTGAAACACATGTAATTAATTCGTTGTATTGATGTCCAAGTGTTAGTTGTCACACAATTTTCTTAAGACTTCTTAAGCATGTGTTTCAACTTCATTTTTTCACAATGATAAAGTTGTAGACAATCACGAGCAATGGTGATACGTGATGGAATGTGAAATCCAGGACAATCAACACCCATGAAACTCTTAAAGCCTAGTTTCTCAACATATTTAAAAGGAAGTTCATCACTAATAATCATAAAAACTAATGCTTCCCTAACTTCTTTAAAATTCATAGTTCCATACTTTAACTTTCTTTCATCATTCTCATTTTCCACATCTCTATCTACAGGTTGAAAGACCAACTCACTTTGTTTTCTTTTACCCTTCTCTTTGTTAGTCGGATTAGCAAGACGCTTATCAGCATGATTCTTAATATTTTTAGAACCATTTAAATTACCATCAGCAGTAAAAGTCTTATCACAAAACTTACATTTTGTGCGTAACTTTCCATGCATCTTCTAAGTACTCAATGTAGAAATTTCAATATAGTGCTTTTCTCTTACTTTTCCAAACGAGATATTTGCGTCCCTTCACTAGCTTCTTCTCTGGAGACAAGCACATGCATAACTCATCCAAATCTGTCCTACTAGCTGCATCCGAGAGTGTTTGAGAAGATTTAGATTGGGAGCTTTCCATCTACATGAAATTACATGATTAATATAAGTGTTATATTAACTAATTCATAAGTATGTGATATGAAAATTATAATGCACATAGTAATCAATTATTATACAACATATCTTACGTTGCAAGAAAAAGAATCCGTGGTGCCAAATCTTGTCTCAATTAAAAAATTGTTCCACAACTTCGCTCATTTGACGAGAATGTCAATCTAAGTTAAGAAAACGATTAAGGCTAAGTCTCATTAACAACTCACACTATAACTATACATTAAACACAAAACTTAAGGTCTAAATTATAAGTGTAAACAAAATCATCAACACTAACTTTGCTTCGAAACCTCCAAAAATAAAATCCCATGTGGTAAATTGAATTCCCAATAAAACCCATATCATAAAACAACCAATTGAGAAAAACCCAGAACTCTTCAGCACTTAGAAACTCACCAACTTTGAGATTAAACCCTCAAAATTGACAACCCACCAACTTTACAAGCATGCTCTAGTGCAAAGATGTAATGGAGACCATAATCAAATCTATTTATGGTGTGTATTCAACTATTCATCAAATTTTCATTAATTTTGAAATAGGTGATAATGGGTAATTGAGTCTCTTTTTATCTACTAACCACCTAATGAAAAGCTAATTTCAATACTAATAGGTTTTGGCTAACAAAGATGGTATTTCATAAAAATTCACATTCCCGCAGGTTGCTCGATGTGGAACACGTCAATCATTTTCTAAAACCCAACTTGATGCTAAAATAATCCTCGGCCTTTGAAGCTCAAAAATGTGCAGGTATTTCGTATTTATTTTAGAACTTGAATAAAAAAAACTGAAAACAGTAAGATAAACTAAAAACAAAAGGATAAACAAATGGAGAATCTCGGATTCACAAAACCAAAAACATAAATTATACAATTAAATAGAAAAACAAAAAAACAAATGAAAATGGAAGATAAAAGGGTGAAAATTCAATTCACAGACAAGAAAAAATCAAAAACCAAAAACAAAAAAAATCTAACTTACTGGTCTGCCAGTGGCTGCAAACCTGAGGTTGCTTGGTCCGCGTCAGCGTGAGTGGTGACTTGCGTGAGTCGTGACGGCCTGAGATGGTGATAGAGAAACAATAAGTATTTGAGTGATTTAGGGTTTCTTTAGAAATGAGAATTGAGAGATGGGAAATGAAAAATGTTTAGTCATTTAGTACGGGACAAAGGGCTGACAGTTTTTTTAAAAAAAAATATAAGATTCAGGGTTTTGGGTTTCGAACCAAAAACCCGAAATCACCATTTTCACGGACCGGGGATTGGACGGGGATCTCCGGACCGGTCTAGTCCAAATTCCGGTCCGACCCACTTCTATGAATAACCCTTCTTCTTAGTACGAGCGTAAATCAATGCACCAATAAACAAACAATGAAAGGTGGACATGTAAAATATGATTATTCAGTGATCATAGTAATACTATGATCAAGAAAGTTAACAAAAGTCAAGTGACCTTAAAATTACAAGTTCTGCTAACTAAGTCACCTTTTTTCTTTTTCATTCTTTTTGCTAAGATCAGAAATATTTTTGGTAAACACTTAAAATAAATTTGTAAATTCCAAAAAATTAATAAGAAAATCCTAAAAAATTAATACTTCATTTGTTTGGAAATTAATTATTTTGACCAAAAATAATTTACCGATCTTTTTTTCCCCTAAACCCTAATTTCATCCTTTTTCCTTCCCCACATTCTATCTCTACTCATCTCATCTTCTTCCTCGATCATTTTCGATCAATTAAATGCTCTTTTGTTACTGTACTCTTCACGCATAAGTGAATTTTCTTTACACAAACACCAATGGTGAAAGTGTGATTTTCGTGAAAGCTCGATTTCAGTCTTCTTTACTTATCTAGAATTTATTTTGGGGGAAAGTTCGATTTCAATTGTCTTCATTCGTTTGATTTAGGTCTATACTCCATTTCGCATGAAGAATACCATCATGTTCTTCAATCTCGATTTGCATTTAATCGATTTCGAAACTTTTTCAGTGCCTTTTTAAATTCAACAGGGCCTGACTGTTGGGGTTTTTCAATTTTTTTTTTTTGGGGGGGGGGGGGGTTTCTTGGATGATGACCCAACTATGTAGCTTTGGGCGATAACCTAACTATGGGACTTTGGGTGATGACCCAACTATGGAGATGATATGATTACTAAACCAAGAAAGCTTAATAGCCAATTACGAATGTGAATCTTGAATTTTATGAATCCAAGAATCGAAACACAATGAATCAATTACGAAACCAAGAAAGCTTAATTATCAATTATGAATGTAAATTTTGAATTTTATGAATCCAAGAATCGAAACACAATGAATAAATTTGAACAAGGGAATATTTCTTGAATCAAGATTACTCCTGAAACTTGAGAACAAGAATCTAAACACTCTTAATAACACTCCTGAAATTAAGATGTTTAACAATAGACACTTAACACTCCTGAAATGTCTTTAATGGTTTGATTAGTTTAGCTCATAAGCAAAACAATAATCAAGAAGTATTTGTTTAAACAAAACATAAATTTGATTTTTATTCAATTTAATAATATGCCTATATATAGGCTATAAGCTATACTAATGCACCTAGGAAAACAAAACCAAACAAGATAAGAATTAGGAAAAAATTAACATAAATCCTAACCACATCACACACCTACATCAATCCTACTTAAACTATAAAACCTAATAAGATAAGTAATCATAAATAACATAGCAAATCCTAACAGAACTAGGATTCTATGTAACAAGTAAGAACAAATCTTAACAGAATTAGGATTCCTTCTTTACTCCACGCCTTCCATGAGCCAAGTTACTACACATGCCAAAGCTTGGTTTCTTCCCTTTAAATAGAATCCTAGGTGCTCCATAACCAAGTCAATAGGCTCATGTAGAACAAGTGCCTTTGCATCCCCATCATTCCCCCCCCCCCTCTACAAAAGAATTTGTCCTCAAGTTCTCATCATCATAATAAGGAGACAAATCACCTATATTGAAGGTAGCACTTACATTCCCAATATCATCTGGTAAATCAATCTTGTAAGCACTATCCCCGATGACTCCAACCACTTCAAAAGGACCATCTGCTCGAGGCATGAGCTTATTCTTCCTTTTGCTAGGGAATCTTTCCTTCCTTAAATGTATCCACACAAGATCACCAACTTTGAACCTATATTGCTTGCGCCCTTTGTTAGCCCTTGTCTTGTATTTGAGGTTCATCTTTTCAATTTTGGCCTTCACTTGCTCACAAGTCTTAGTGAATGCTTTTAATCTTTTCTTTGCATCTGTATGAATATCATGTTTACGCATAGCAACAAAATCAATTGGAAGCAAAGGATTAATACCATATACTACCTCAAATGGAGAATGAGATGTGGTAGATGAGTGTGCCCTATTATAAGCAAACTCTGCATGAGCTGAATTGATGTCCCAATCCTTTTGTGTTTTACTCACCAAACCTCTCAACAAAGATCCTAAAATGCAATTTGTTACCTTTGTTTGGCCATCTGTTTGAGGGTAATGACCTTTACAAAAGAGTAATTTAGTGCCAACCATGCGCCAAAGACACCTCCAAAAATGACTTAGGAACTTAGAATCCCTATCAAAGACAATGCTCCTTGGAGTGCCATGTAACCTAATGATCTCCCGAAAGTATAAATCATCCACATGTGTTGCATCATCCATTTTGTGCATAGGAACAAAGTGAGCCATTTCAGAGAAACGATCCACAACCACCATTATGGCATCTTTTCCTCTTTGAGTACGAGGCCATCCTACAATAGAATCCATGCTCACACTGTCCCAAGGTTGATTAGGTACTAGTAAAGGTGTGTAAAGACCCTTATGGAACGTACTCTTAGCCTTTTGATAAGTTGCACAATGAGTAACCACTAAGTGAACATCTTTTACCATATGTGGCCAATAAATGTTCTCTTAAAGAGTATCAAAAGTCTTTTGCACTTCAAAATGTCCAGCCACGCCCACCTCCCTAACATGTAATCCCCTTACTCCACAGTTAGGCACAAACAATTTGTTTCCTTCAAACAAGAAACCCTCATGAACCACATAAATGCCCTCCAGATGAGCTAGCTTCTCCCCAAAATCAGCATCCTCCTTATATGACTCCTTCAAGTTCTCAAACCCTAACACTTGTGCATCTACTATTGTCAACAAGTAGGAACGCCTAAACAAAGCATCTATCACCACATTAGACTTACCTTCCTTGTAACTTGATGAAAATGTGAAAGACTGAAGGAACTCCACTCATTTAACATGTATGTGATTGAGTTTTTGTTGTCCATGGATGTACTTCAAGGCTTCATGATCAAAATGAAGGATGAAAGGTTTTGGTCTCAAGTGGTGTGACCAATGATTCAAGGCACGAACCATAGCATAGAATTCTCTATCATTGTTAGAGTAGTTGAGCTTAGCATCACTCAATTTCTCACTAAAGTAAGAAATGGAACGTGTTTCTTGCAAGAGAACCGCACCAATGCCTACAACACTTGCATCACATTCCACCTCAATCAACTTGTGGAAATATGGAAGTGCTAAAACAAGAGCACAACAAAGCTTACTTTTGACATCTTCAAATGCTTATTGTGCTAAGGATGTCCAGCTACACTATCCTTTCTTCAACAACTCTGTAGTGCCATGGTAGAGGAGAAGTTTCGAATAAACCTCCTATAGAACGAGGCTAATCCATGAAAACTACGACATTTTGAGACATTCTTGGGTGATATCCAAGAATAAATAGCCTTTACCTTATTAGGATCAACATGAACTCCTTCTCTGGAAACAATGTATCCCACAAACGTCACTCTTGTTACTAGAAACTCATATTTCTCTAACTTTCCATATAATTGTTTCTCTCTAAGCTTAGAAAACAAGCTATGCAAATGCAACAAATTATCTTCAAATTTTGACTGTAGGTAAGGATGTCATCTAAATAAACAACCACAAAAATTTATTGAGAAAAGGACGAAGTACCTCATTCATCAACTGCATGAACGAGGTTGGTGCATTACATAGTCCAAAGGGCATAAACATCCACTCATACAATCCTTGCTTGGTTTTGAATGTTGTCTTCCACTCATGACCTTCTCTAATCCTCATTTGATGATAGCCACTTCGAAGATCAATCTTAGAAAAGACTGAGGCGCCATGTAATCGTCCAACATGTCCTCCAACCTAAGCATATGGAACCTATATTTGACTGTTATGTTGTTCACTGCCCTACTATCGATGCACATCCTCCATGTACCATCTTTCTTAGGAACTAACAAAGCTGACACATCACATGGAATCATGCTTCATTTTACATGTCCCTCGTCGATCAAGTCTTCTATTTGGCATTGCAACTCCCTTGATGCCACTGGATCACACCTATGAGAAGGTTTTTTTGGCAATGGGGCGCCAGGTACAAGATCTATGACATGCTATATGCCTCTCAAGTGTGGTGATCCTTATGGTAGTTCCTCTAGAAAAACATCCCCAAACTCCTTCATCAAGGTTTCTAACTTCTCATTTCTAGCAGTCTTGACATTTGTAGCCACCTGTTTTATAATCAAAGCATAAGCACAACTTTCTTCTTCTACTTCTTTCTCGAACTCTCTTGATGAAAGGAAGAAACTTGATGCCTTAGGCCCTTATTTTGGTGCCACTGAGTGAGGAGATAGAGGGTGCATACGTACTCTTTTGGAACCAACCAACACATAATACACATTAGAGTCCCCTTCATGGATGACCTTTCTATCAAACTACCATAGTCGTCCAAGCAAGAGATGACATGCACTCATATGCAACACATCACACCACAATTCATCCTTTTAACCCCCTATGGAAAATGCAATCAAGGCTTGTTTCTTGACTCATGCCAATGCTATCATGCAACCAACTAAGCTTGTATGGTCCAGGGTGTGTTCTTGTGGCTAAATTAAGCTTTGATACTACTTTAGCAGCAATACATTAGTGCAAGAGACACTATCTATAATTACATTGCACGTATGTTCACCTACCTTGCATCTAATGTGGAAGATATTCTCTCTTTGCTCCATGCTATGTGTGTGGCCTACATGTAATGTGCGCCTTATGACACCAACTAGCTTCGAATCATCCTCTGCAAAGGCATCTTCTTCCTCCTCCTCTCCTAGGCTATGCTCTTCATCTGGAATGAACTCATACGTGTCCTCCTCATCTTACAATGCTAGGTATTATCTCATGGTAAGTGCTTTTTTGTTAGGACAATTGCTTGCTATGTGCCCCCTTTCTTTGACACTTAAAACATTTCCTCATTTCTTCAAACTTCTCCTTTGGAATGAGGACTTTGGTCTTTTCGGCCTTAGTGTCTTCTTTAGGCGGGGTGGTGTTCTTGGGCCCTTAATACCACTTTGAGTAGGAAGCTAGAACTTTAGCCTTTACACTACTATCAACCTTAGAATTATATGAATCTCTTAGGCTTCTCTTCCTTCTCATGCTCTTCAAACCTCCTAGCCAACTTTGTCACATTATTAAATGTGTGATATGTGGACACTTCTACTTTCTTGGCAATATGGCGGTTTAACCCTTGAATGTATCTTGCAATCTTCATAGGTTCTTTTTCTTCTAAGTCACACATACGGCATAGTTTGTCGAACTCCATGGTGTATTCATGGACACTAAGCGTATATTGGCTCAAAGTAGTGAACTTTAGATATTGCTTTTGTTCATAATCACTAGGCATGAACTTTTCTTTAAGCTTTTCTATAAATTTTTCCCAACTACAAAGCTTTTCTTGTCCTTCTTGGCTCATTTTGCCTTAAAGTTTTCAAGCCAAATACCAGCATATTTGGTTAACCTTATGGAGGCTATCTTAAATCTTTTCTTGTCATCAAAGCCTCTATAATCACATACCTTTTCAAGTTGGTGAATCTTCTCCAACAAATCTTCAAGGCTGTTATCTCCAGTATAATCATCCAACTTCAATCCACGATCACCATTGTAAGTGGTTTTGGATGGCCTTTCTTCACGTTCCTCACCTTCTTCATCCGAATTTGTGCCTATGAAGGTTGCACTATTTGGATCAAGCTTCTTTTGTAGGATTGTGGGAATAACATTCATTCTTGTTTCCAATCTATTCATGTTACTACTAATCCCATTGATGGTAGTAGTGTTTTCATTAAGTCGAATTTGTGAATCATATTGAAATTTGGAAAGGTCATTCATGGCCTTGGTGATCTTGTCTATTTCGGACTCCATTGCTATGTGAACTCCTTACACTTGCTTCTTCTTTCTTGCAGCTTTAAGATTCAAGCATGGTTATAAAAGATTGAGTCTTGGACGTAAAAGATTGAATCTTGGACGTAAAAGATTGAATCTTGGACGTGGAAACACTCCTAACCCTTGTTACTTCTTGCTTGCAATGTAAAGATTGGATCTTTGTAGTAAAAGATCAAGTCTTGGACGTGCAACAATGTTCGAATTATGCTAAACCTCGGATCTTTAACAAAGCGAAGAGAATCCTTTCTATTCTCTCTTCCCATGAAAACTTATATCACTTGATATGATTACTAAGCCAAGAAAGCTTAATAATCAATTATGAATGTGGATCTTGAATTTTATGAATCCAAGAATCGAAATACAATGAATCATTTCGAACAAGGGGATATTTCTTGAATCAAGATCACTCCTGAAACTTAAGAACACGAATGTAAACACTCTTAATAACCGTCCTGAAATTAAGATGTTTAACTCTAAACACTTAACCATCCTAAAAAGTCTTTAATGGTTTGATTAGTTTAGATCACAAGCAAAACAATAATCAAGAAGTATATGTTTAAACAAAACATAAATCTGATTTTTGTTCAATGTAATAATACGCCTATATATAGGCTACAAGCTATACTAATGCAACTAGGAAAACAAAACCTAACAAGATAAGAATTAGGACAACACAATATAAATCCTAACTACTTCAGACGCATACATCAATCCTAGTTAAACTATTAAACCTAATAAGATAAGTAATCATAACTAACACAACAAATCCTAACAGAACTAGGATTCTATGTAACAAGTATTAATAAATCCTAACAGAACTAGGATTCCTTCTTTACCCCACCCCTTCCATGCCCACTCCTTCTATAAGCCAAGTTACTACACATGCCAAAGCTTGGTTTCTTCCCTTTAGACCGAACCCTAGGTGCTCCATAACCAAGTCAATAGGCTCATGTAGAACAAGTGCCTTTGTATTCGCATCAGGAGATTCGGGTGATGATCCAACTATGGGAATTTGGGTGATGACCCAACTATATGGCTTTGGGTGATGACCCAAATATGGAGATTTGGTTGATGACCCAACTATTATGTTCCAATAACAAAAAAAACTTCAATCATCATGTTCATCCAGCCAACTTATTCTAGTAGATTGTAGTTTGTTATCTGGATTCAAATGAACAATGTATAGACCTAACTGTATAATCATATTTTAGAAAGTTAATTTAATTATCTGAATTAAAAATCAAGACAAAAATTAGATAAATATGCTAGTATTAATTTTGAAAAATTGTCATGTTTGGAATCAAAATATCATTAGTAATAATATATGTGATTAATAATGTTACATAGTACTTGACTCGTAAAATACTGCTATTCCCACAACAGGTTCTTCAATAGGAGACTTGTGCAACAATGCCCTGACCAAAATAACCCGAACCCGAGCTCCGTTTTCAGACCTGCAAAAAGGGACCCACCCTGGAGATTTGGGTGGTGTTATGGCTGAGTTTTTGCAGGATGACGTTGACATAATGACATGATGACACGACGACTGTGACGTGAAGACGCGGCAAAAAGACACGAGGGTACGGACAATCGAAGTACAAGTAACGGATTATCTGAAAATGGAAGGAGTTCAATAAGGCATCAAATCAGCCATCAGAGCCATTGATGAAAGTAAACTGCACAAAGGAGGGAAGGGGATCATGACGTTGGAGTTTAATTAGGAAAGATCTCCTATAATCAAGCTACCGTTACCATTGTAATAGATTTAGAATTTATTATTGTATTCGTTGGAAAAAAAACCAAAGGAAAAAAAGACATACAAGAGAAGAATAAGCATCATTAGAGAGGACTACGAAACTTTCTTGGTACTAGGCGAAAAGAAAAACACACTCTGTAACAATTGTCACTAGCTCATAGCGACAGTGAACCATAGTAGATTGGTGGATCTCCATCCACCTGCGGTTTGTACCCATCTTCATTGGGGTTTTCCGCGTCACCATCTTTGTGTGTTCATCCCCTTTGATCCCCATTGCATTCATTCATTGCATTGTCTTACACATAATCTGGTTGAATCGTCCCAAGCTTTAATTTCGTCGTAAGAGATAAATTTTAGCATAAATAATTTGGCGCCCACCGTGGGGCATAACCAGACCAACTACTGTTCAAAATCCATCAAATGGGAGAAACACCAAATCGCGATGAAATGCAGAGGCAATATGAAAAAATGAGAGCAAAAATTCTCGAAATGAAGCAAGCTAATGAGCGGCTAGCTACCGACTTCACGACATTGCAAGAAAGGATCCAGAAATTGCAAGAGGTGTTAGCATCGTCCAAAGATTTGAAGGTCCGACGTCGCACTAACTTGAACGACATCCCCTATATGAGGGACTTCTCTGAGTCAGACGAAGAAGAGACTGAAAATGACGAAGAGCCTGAGGGCGAAGAGCCCTTGAATAATGAAGAGAACGATCAAGGCGAAGGAGAAGCGAATCTTATGGCAAAGCGCATGGTCCAGATCGAAAAACAGAATAGGCGCTTAATGAAGCTCATGTCCCAGATCCCTGGGTCCCGACGCCAAGCATCGTGGAGCATCCAGACAGTTATGCAGAATCACCGTTCGTAGAGAAGATCGCGAGGGCTGTGCTCCCCAAAAAGCTCAACCTGCCAACCCTCGCTGCTAATAACGACGGTTCGACTGATCGAGGCGAGCATGTCGCCCAGTAAAAGCAGCGGATGTGGCAAGCGTCAATTCCTTGGCATCTGGTAGAAGCTTGTATGTGCAAGTCTTTTGGAGCCACGCTCACCGGCCCCGCTCTCAAATGGCTCGGATCCCTCAAGCCAGGAAGCATCGGCAATTTTTCCACCCTAGTCAACAGGTTCTTTGAGAAGTTTGAAGGCAGTCGTAGCCTGGAAAAGCAAACGAGCGACCTATATGGCGTCGTCTAAGGACCTAAAGAATCTGAAAGGACTAATTCTGCGATCGAAACTATACAACCGTCTTATGATCATGGCCATAAGACGGAGGAGTGCATTGCATTGCGACGTGAGGTCGCGTTCATGCTTAATAAAGGGCATCTCAAGGATCTCTTAAACGACAAAGCGAAAGCATCCTTCGAGAAGAATCCTGCGCAGTCCATCCCTCCTGCATCACCCACGCACGTAAAGGTAATTAACATTATTTCTGGTGGGTCTGATGTATGTGGACTAACGTACTCTGCAGCCAAAAGGCTAGCAAGAGAGGGCACCCCCCTGTCCGCCGTTTTTAAATCTTGCAGGTCAGCGGAAGAACGTAAGCTGGAAGCGATGGCAATTACCTTTGACGACGACGACGTCTGCGACGTAGAACATCATGATGGACTAGTCATATCTTTGATAGTAGTAATTGCTTGTTGAAGCGAGTGTTAGTCGATGGGAGCAGCTCAACCAATATCATATTCAAAAGTGCCATCGAAGGTATGGGATTGTGTGATAAAGATATTACTAAAAAATCTACTGTTTTGGTTGGATTCAGTGGAGAGGCCCAACACACTGTCGGAGAGATCACGTTGCCAACATTAGCCAAAAGTGTCAACTTGCCAACCAGATTCAACGTCGTGGATTCCCCGTCAGCATACAACATCATCCTTGGCACCCCGTGGATACATAAGATGAAGGTCGTCCCGTCGACTTATCATCAGACGCTGAAATTCCCAACCAAGTGGGGGGTTCAATGAAACCAAATGAAGAATCTTTAATGCAATCAAGGCACTTCACCAAAAATAAGCATAGAAGAAATCTCATGCGATAGATATGGAAAATATCCTTCGAAAAAAACATAAGGGAGGAAACAAAATCCTCTTGGGCAGTTATACCGGGCAACCCAAAGGTCTCAAAACGAAAAAGGTAGTTTTTTGTTTTTTAAATAGCCGTTTAATTCTAACCGTTAGCCCAATGTCATGATTGCCTTTGAAGGCATAAATATCGTGGGCGGTTAAGGATTTTATTTTCACCAAATCTTTCTCTCTCCTTAAGTAAGATAGTTTCCATAACTCCCATTATTCTCTCCGCCGGAAAATCGACCACTGATACCAGGTAATTTCATACTTTCCGTTCGTCAATTCCTTTAATTTGCACTGTTTTCTTCTCTTCCTCATTTGCACTTATGGCACCTAGTAGACGTAGCATTAGGACATTCGTGAAAAACCAAGAAAAATCGAGAGGTAAAGAAAAAGTCGTGGAACAGAGGAATGAAAATGAGGATGAACTGTCAACGATGTCAAAGGAAGACATGCTAAGGTTTTTAGACTTAGGGAATTTGCCCGAAAGTACTGTTATTAGGAATGCCGAATTTGATGAACCACCAGAAACATGTCCCCCCAAATGGGTGGTGCTTTATGAGTACCCCTTCAAAATAGGCCTGAGACTTCCCTTCATCCCCTAGCAAGAGACCTGAAGCAAATTTACCAGATCAAACTTGGGCAGATTATGCCTTAAGTCTGGCGGATTCTGAGCGATATCGACAGGGTGACAGCGTCATGGGAAGAAACCTTCATCCTTCACGACCTACTGTTGTATTATGAAATTAGGGTCAAAGCAAAAAATAGAATAGCCCTGCATGCAAAGGCGAGGTTAGAACCTCTGGTTGGGGGAGTTCAGTCGAATGACAGAGGTTGGAAAAACAGATTTGTGTTTGTGAAGAGGTCTTCGCTAGGGGAAGTTGGGAAGTCCCTGATTAGCGGCTGGAATACTGAAGGTGTATTTATTTTTAGTCTTTTTACATTCGCACCGCATCGTTAACACTACTCTTACATCGTTTCTACTGCAGGTCTTAACCCCAAGTTACTGTCGCATCGCGATGAGTCTCAGAGTCTCTGCGATAAATTTTTAAAAGTACCAGAAGAAGACAGGCAATTCAGAAGAATTCTATTCGCTTCTCAAGACAGTTGTTCATCTATGGCATCTGGTATGTTTACTTATTCTTCTTGTCTTAGGGTAAAACTTTTACCAGAAAAATTCACATTACTGACCAGACGCTATTGGACAGGTTCATCACAATCGCGCCCTAGGGGGAGTCTGGACAGCCAAGCACTGGCTGAGATGCTGCGCAAACGCAAGAGGGAATCCTCTGCTGACACTGTATCCTTGTCGACGTCGTCGACAAAGAAGGACACAATAATCGTCGTCCACTTGGACGACGAACAAGATGTCGCGTCTAAGACGCGTAAAACCGACTTTCTGGCCCCTCCAGACAAGAGTGGGCCTTCGTACACTGTGACTGTTCCCAACGACTTTATGTCGTTGGAGAGGTCCATATGGCCTGAGGCTGACAGGTTCGTTTTTCCTAGTGCTATGGAACGGATTAAGGAGCATACTCTTCCTCGCATGATGTCGGATGGGTTGGAGCTCCTATTCCAGGTATAGACGCTTAACTTACTTTGGGACGTTATGCTATTACGACAATAACTATAGCTGCTATATGACATACATTCTCCTCTCTTTATGCAGTCCTCTCAACATCTCCTTATGGCGAAGAGGGAGATCTCATCCCTGCTGAAGGGTCACTTGACCATGAAACAGAGGATGGAGAAGGCTGAATCGGACGCGAAGTCCAAAGGCATTGAAGTGGAGTCTTACAAGAAATCTATGGAGGACATGGAGGTAACTCTAAAGAAAAATGGAGAAGAGCTGGAGGAAATTAAGAAGAAGGCGACCAAGTTGGAAGAATCCTCGCGTCGGGAGATCGAGGCTCTCCAAGCGAGCATTGACGCACAGAAGAATGAACTGGACCTTCTTGAGCCTAAAGTGACGACCAGGGTCAGGGCTAATTAAACTAATGTACCAGTTCCTGATGAAGAAGACGGCGTTGTGGACGCCACAGAAGGATATTGACTTGTACCTTAAGTACATGGGGTCGATGAAGGATCTGATGGACGAAGAAGACTTGGCCGCGACGGCGGATTTTTCATCAAAAGTGGATGAGAATGCTCCGTCTTGCGCCGAGTTTATTGCGTCGGATGTGCCGCCTGCCCCGGAGACTGAGAAAGAAGTCGCAGCCGCTCTTCCGACAACTGCTGTGTCGCCAGAAAAAGAAGCAAACAAAGCCTCTGACGCTTAGTTTTTTTTTAAACCGTTCTATATTATGCACTCTTTCTCTGAAATTTTATCAAACTTTGTTCTGGGTCACTCAAGGGAGTGACTCTTTGTTCTGTACTTTTTGGGTCACCTACGGGGGTGACCATAACTTCTGACGTTTGTACTTTTGGGTCGCCCATGGGGGTGGCCGTGACTTTGACAATTATGCTTTGTGCTTTTTAATCTTATGCTTTTACTTTGTTCAACATGCGTGTGTTTCAGTCGTTATTCTGACGTTCCTAGGGCATAGTCAGGCGCTTAGTAAGCCTTCGTTGGTCGTTCAGACGTAACGTTTGGACTTAACAACTTTGAATACACATAGGAAGTACATAAATGCTTACATGCAATTGCCAGAAAAGTATATTGAATGTCGAAAACAGTTGTGGCTTTGAATAGTAGTGCCCCTGTCTTAACGTTTAGCTGGGGAAGATAAAGATCGAAAGACTTTGGATTGTGATGACCATCACTTCTTTATTGTATAATAAGATTCAAGTTTACTCGTCACGTCGTAAAGACCGCCGCAGCGTTATTGGAACAGGTGGGAATGACTTTCCTAAAAGTCAATAACACACAGTGAGAGAACACTAAGGTCGCTGGCAGTTAGCGACGCAGAAATAATATCATCTATTTCTTACACAGTGATGGGAAAACAAAATAAATTACTTAACTAGAAGAAGTATCGTTTGAGATGTGTAGCGTTCCAACTGCGTGGTATGGAGCTTCCGTCGCGTTGGACCAGTTGGTAGGCTCCATTGCCTACTACCTTACTAATTTGATACGGTCCTTCCCACTTAGGCCCTAACTTACCATCGTTAGCTTCTTGTGTGTTTTGAAATACTTTTCTTAGGACCCAATCACCTTCAACAAAGGATTTGACTTGGACGTTTTTATTGAAACTCCTTGCGACTACTTGCTGTTGAGCCGCCATGCGTACCAATGCTGTGTCGCGCAACTCTTCAATGGTGTCCAAGTCGTTCACGAGCTCGTCACAATTCTGCTGCTCCATCATTAGACCACTTCTCGCAGTCGGGACGTTCACTTCAGAAGGCAGGACAGCTTCACACCCATATACTAGTGAGAACGGTGTTTGTCCTGTTGCAGTGCGCGGTGTCGTGCGATTAGCCCATAAGATGGAAGGCAACGCCTCCGCCCATTTACCCTTCTTGGTTGTGAGTCGTTTCTTCAAAGTGTCAATGATCGTCTTATTACTAGACTCTGCCTGTCCGTTGGCTTGCGGATACCTTGGCGTTGACGTTAACAACGTCATGTTCCATTCGTCACAGAAACGTCTTCTCTTGTTGCTAATAAACTGCGACCCATTGTCGCATATTATTTCGGACGGGACACCAAACCTGCAGATAATGTTAGTATATATAAAAGAAATCACTTCCTTGTCACGTACCTGTTGGAAAGAACCTGCTTCTATCCACTTAGAAAAGTAATTAGTTAATGCCAACATAAAGACCTTCTGGCCTGGGGATGGAGGTAATTTGCCAACTATGTCCATGCCCCATTTCATGAAAGGCCAAGGTGTTAAAGTAGGGTGCAAAATTTCGCAAGGTTTATGCGTCATATCTGCGTGTCGTTGACAGCTATCGCACTTAGCAACATACCTTATCGCGTCTTTCTTCATTGTGGGCCAATAGTATCCCATGCGCAACGCTCTATTGGACAAGCTACGCCCTCGTGAGTGATTTCCACATGTCCCTTCATGCATGTCTTCTAAGACTTGCTCCCACTGATCTTTTTCGAAACAACGTAGATAGGGCCCTGCAGCAGATTTCTTGAATAGTACTCCTTGAATGAGCACGTACCGAGACGCTTTAAACCGAATTCTGCACGCCTCTGTCTTGTCTGCTGGAAGCACGTCATTAGTAAGATAATCATAAAGCGGTTTTTTCCAACTAACACTTACCTCCTCAGCGTCAGGGTCGCTCGTAGCCACGAGGTTACCGATGTTACCAACGACCTTTTGGGTGTCTTGAAGCTGTTCAGTCATTGCTGTGATGGTGTCTCCAACATTCTTAGCGACTGCGGGATTCGCCAGATGAACTATAGGTACGAAAGTAAACGAAATATCCCTTAAAGAGGATCCGAGATTGGCCAACGCATCCGCCTGTGTATTCTGGTCCCTTGGTATCTGCAAAATGTCAAACGGGTCAAACACTCTACTCTTTCGCTGAGCTATTTCTAAATACATAGCCATTTTAGAGTCTTTTGCCGCGAATTCGCCTTTGATTTGGTTAACTATCAGCAATGAGTCGATGAAGACTTTTAACGGTTTTGCTCCCATGTCTTCTGCTAACGTCATTCCTGCTATGAGCGCTTCGTACTCGGCTTCGTCATTTGTCGCTCTAAATTCACAACAGATAGCTCGTACTACCTTGCCCCCTTGTGACGACTTTAGCACAATACCAAGACCTGCACCACGAAAATTGGAAGATCCATCAACAAACAATACCCAAGACTCGTTGTTTACTTGGTTAATCTTTGCAACTTCATCATTTGCAAGCTTTTCTAATTCTGGGCTAAAGCCCGCCACAAAATCTGCTAAAGCTTGCGACTTAATAGCTGTTCTCGGATGGAACCGGATGTCGTACGCACTGAGTGCTATTGCCCACTTACTCATGCGTCCTGTTAATTCGGGGTGTCGCAAGACAGACTTGACAGGATAGTTAGTCATAACGATAACAATATGCATCTCAAAATAGTGCCTAAGTTTTTTAACAGCTACAACTATGGCTAAAATGAGTTTTTCCAATGAGGAATACCTGGTCTCTGCATCTAGCAGAGATTGGGAGCTGCTGACTTTCTGCTTCTCGTGTCAAGACGGCATTGACGGACACGTTACTTACCGCAAGATAAAGCTGCAGCGTCTCTCCGATTCGAATGACACGATCGGGGATGGATGGATCGAGCATCACTTCATCCACGTCCTGCTCACTGGGCGCGTCGGGCGCTGATCCATCCTTTAATTGCTAGATGGTTGCCTTTGGCGGCTTGAGCGACGAGCTGTAGCATTCTCTCGCGGATTTCTGCTCGCCCTTTATTTCTTTGATTTTTTAACAATTGTCTCATGGTTTTCGCGTAACCCCGATTCAACAATTGGGGACAAACTGTTATGGCTGAGTTTTTGCAGGATGACGTTGACATAATGACATGGTGACACGACGACCGTGACGTGACGCGATGAAAAGACACGAGGGTATGGACAATCGAAGTACAGGTACCGGATAATCTGAAAATGGAAGGAGTTCAATAAGGCATCAAATCAGCCATGAGAGCCATTGATGAAAGTAAACTGCACAAAGGAGGGCAGCGGATCATGACGTTGGAATTTAATTAGGAAAGATCTCCCATAATCAAGCTACCGTTACCATTGTAATAGATTTAGAATTTATTATTGTATTCGTTGGAAAAAAGCCAAAGGAAAAAAAGGCATACAAGAGAAGAATAAGCATCATTAGAGAGGCCTACGAAACTTTCTTGGTACTAGGGGAAAAGAAAAACACACTCTGTAACAATTGTCACTAGCTCATAGCGACAGTGAACCATAGTAGATTGGTGAATCTCCATCCACCCGCGGTTTTTACCCATCTTCATTGGAGTTTTCCGCGTCACCATCTTTGTGTGTTCATCCCCTTTGATCCCCATTGCATTCATTCATTGCATTGTCTTACACATAGACTAGTTGAATTGTCCCAAGCTTTAATTTCGTCGTAAGAGATAAATTTTAGCATAAACAGGTGGTATTTCCCCTTCTAAAGCTTAAGTCAAGTATCAGGAGTAGCAAAGGGAAACTTTTAGAGAGAGAATGTAAAGAAAGAGAGAATTATGACAGAGTAACAATATATTGCTTTGAAAAACGTGTCTTTCTCCAGGGAGCATATGATTGGCTAAGTAAGGAAATCATGGCACATGGTAGGCATTTATTGGAGAGCACACATCATCCGACTTTATGCAAATACCCTTTTGGGACTTTGGGCCCAAGTACAAACTAGGGCAGAGAGATGGGCTTGTACTTCTTCCAATTTGGGAATTGTACTTCAGTTGTCTTCCCTTTAGGCCCTGTACTTTCTTCAACAGGGAAGGGACACGTGTATGACTCAGATGAATCCACGTGTCCAGGTTAGAGCCGTTGATTTTTAGGCTACAACATTTGCCCCTAAAAGAGGCTTTTCACCGTTTAGGCGCCAAGACGGTTAAAAATCTCTTTTACATTAAGATAACTGCTTTACTTTTTCAAAAAATGAAGAAGGCACCATTTTACCGGTCTCAACCGGTCAATTCTCATGGGTTTTTTGATTGCAACGGTCATTTTCACCAGAAGGGGGGGTCATTTTTACCTCCCTATAAATATGACCTCTTTTCCTTTCTGAGATCATTTCACACCTGGAGAGAATTTTTCTAGAGAGAGAGACTCTGTCCATTTCTTTACTGGATTTCTAGAGAGAAAGTGCATTCGTCCAAGATCTTGAAAACCTTCAACACCCGTCCGAGTAACTCAATAGGTATCCCTTTCCTTCTTCTTGTTCTCAATTTTTTTACTTTTCTTTTCATTTTATAGAAAAATGGATTCTTCTTCTTCATCAAATAATTTTGACCGCTTAAGAGTTGGTCTTAACACTAGAATAGATAGCCTTCAATCTTCGGCATATTCTAGAGTTGGGCCTATTTTGGCTGGTCATGCATTTTGTTTTTATAGACATAGACGGCAAAGTCATACGACCCAAATTTTACCTGTGCAGGGTGATCTGGCGCGCGTTAAGTAGACTGCTCGTCTAAGATGTGGAGTAAACCTCCTGGCCTCCAGCTCTAAAATGGAGGCATCAACCGGTAGAATCCCTAAAGATGGGGAGCGCGAAGTACAGAGTGCTCGGCCAGCACCAGAATTCCTTCCATTGGAAGCGTCCAGGAAGAAGGACTTAATGAAAGGACTTATGAGGCCAGTCCGTCCGAAAGTGATATGGAAATGGATGAGACTAACGAGGCGGAGAACGTATCTCTGGTCCGTCCAATGATTCTGACGAGCCCTTCACAACTTCGTCAGAGATTAGACGACGCCTAGGCCCTCTCTCTGACCATAGATTTATTTTAGCTAAGAATGGCTGGTTAGGATGGGTAGACACCGAACTTAGGCACTTCTCCTCGATAATTCCCATGCCAGGGTATTCTTTTGTCCTGCCAAATAAGGAGGATACTATTGTTAGTTCCTCGTCCGGTCATTTTTCCATCTATCGGCTGGCTCTGGACGCGGGGTTGCGATTTCCCCTTCAACCTTTCATTATTCGTCTTTTACATCACTATAATATCGGCCATAACCAATTAGTCCCAAACTCCTGGCAAAACATCCTAAACTTTTTGGCCATTTGCGAGTTAAAGGGCGTTACTCCTTCATTTCCGGCCTTCACCTAGATACAATATGTATCTAAGGTTCCCAAGACGGTAGAGGGGGCCTGATCTAGTGTTTGCAACTGTCACCGTTTCTTGACGTCTTAGGACAAGACTTCTAATATGCATGCCTGGAAGGCAAAATTCTTATTCGTCCAAGCCCCTAATGAGGCAGTGGCTAGGAGATGCCGATATTTTAGCTGGGCTTCTACCAATACCAGACGAACCACTTCTTTCTTAGAGCTGGAGAGTGATTTAGCCGAGTAGATGGTGGCATACTTCAGGATATCGGAGTATTCTGCCCCAACTCATCCTTTAAGGGTCCGTTCAACTGGATCCCTTTTAAGGAAATGTTTTATGACGGTAATTTCCTGGTCGCTGCGGGCTTGTGGTAGGCCAAAGATTGAGGTATACCTTTTATTCCCTAAGTAAAATTCTTCGTCCAGGGACTTCGTCTTACTAACATTATGCTTCTCTTTTGCAGCTTCCACTAAGGCCGTCCTGAAGAAATCTTGGACGGGAGACATCAGCATGTCTAAATTTACCAGCTCTCTATGGAAAGAATACAACAAGTCCGATTCTGAAAAGAGGACAGATACTTTGGTAAATTTTTTTTGTGGGTGACCATGTTGGCCTCCTACTCCCTAGGGCCTCTCTCTTCTTAGGACGAGGCTTTCTCAGGAATGCAAGCCGGCCAGATCCTTCTGGTTGGCCTTCTATTTTAAGTAATACCCCTCCAGAAACCGAGGTTTGTTTAGTTTTTGGACGAGTCCTGTTCCAAGCGGAAAGGCGGTCAACCTTTTTGAGGTCAGTCTTCTTCTTTAGGTAACCTTTGTCTGGGAACCAATACTTCTATTGGATTCTGGATGAGCTACCCTCTCTGATGATCCTTGATCAACTGTTTTTGGCCGCTCTCATTCTTTGGGCAGGTTTCGTCCAGAACTGAATTTTTAATATTTTATGGACGTGCCTTCTTACTTTTGAAGTTTGATTTTTCTAACTTGACTCATCTTGTCTTTTAGAAAAATGCCCCAACGTCAAAGGCGTTGGCGGAGAAAGCGGCCACTAAGAAGACACTGACCACAATGAGAGACGCTCCTCCCCCCAAAAAATCCAAAGGCTTTACAGCCAAGAAGAAGAAATCTGAACGTCCTTCCTTGCCGAAGGTTGAATTGCCTCATAAAGTGGAAGGAGACGGCCATGGTTCCCTTCGTTGGGGAAGTTAACCTGACGCCTTCTACCGCGACCAAACGACTGGACGCAGTTGTTGTTCTGGAAAGCGTCGAGAAGGCTGTTGAACAGATCACCTAGCCGGACGCGGCTAAGGGCGGCTCGACCTTTTCCGGCCATGTTGCAGGGTTGGTATCTCAAATGCCCCCTGCATACAGATCTGCTTCGTTGTCTTCTGGTGAGTCCTACTACTCCAACATTGTTAAGACTCTGCGTGTTGGCGGGCGTCCAATGATTTCGTCCAACAGACTAGCAGTGGTCATTCCTGTTAGAAACACTGACGACTCTCCTCTTTCAGATAAAGGCAAAGGAGCAGCTGAAGTAGTTCCTAAGGCTTCACCTATATTATTGAACGACGAGTCCTCGGTCGCCTTCGCCCAGATGACCTCGACCGATCGTGAGAAGCTCAAGCAGGAGCTCTTCAAATGCTTCCCTAAGCCTTATATCAAAGGCTTAAGAGGTGCTTCCTCTTGGCATGTTGGCTACATGTCCCAGCTTGCTCCTAAGGTATGGAAATCATTTTTCTACTGTTCTACTTGGAGAAATAATTTGTTTTTTTTTTATGGGTGTCCGCCTATTTTACAATATCTTTCTCTTTCCAGCTCTTTGCTCGCAACATTCTGACGGAGGAATGGGTTAACGAGCTCATAAAAGAAAATAAACAACTCGTCCGGCAAGCTACTACAATTGGGGACAAGGCTATGCATGACATAGCGATGCAGGAAATCCTGCATCGCCAATCAAGGGAGGTATGAGAGAAACGGTCAGCCGAGATGGAGGCGGCCAACAAAAATTATCTCCTCAAAATCAACAAACTATTTACCGAGAAAGACGCATTGGAGTTGGCCTGGAAGGCTGAGAGAAACACTGCTCTCTTGGCCACGGTTCAACTTAAAAGGGAGAATTGCCTTCTAAGGGCGCAGAACCATCGTCTAAAGGAGGATGCGACTCAGGCCGTTGAGTCTGCCAAAGAAGCCCTGAATGAGGTCATTGATACCTCCAAGTCCTCGGCTTTGAAGGCCTTTGAGATGTTGGCCGAAGCGAACGACGGTCATCGCTATGAACGTCGTCTAATGTTCCAAGAAAGCCTTCACAAGGCCATGGTGGCCGGCGAGGAGCCTTCGGTCTTTCAAGAGTCGTGTAATGACGAATAAGAAGAGGAGGCGGCCGACACAGATCAGGTCGATGACACCAACCTCCCTCCGGAATAGAATTCATAGCCTTAACTCCCTTTGTTGTTGTATCTGGGTCGGAGGCCTTTATGTACTTAGCTTGTTTTGTTTTTTTATCTTCTAGGTTGTAATCTTTTGGACATGAGATTTAAAACAGAACTTCTTTTTCTATTCTTGTCTCTGCTTGCAATTTTACTTTTGTTGACTAAGTACCATAATGTTCTGTTTACATTATAAGAGCACAATTTATCCAATATGCTATCACTTATGGACAAATTGGATTTATATTTTTCTCTAACACTTATTCAATTTCTCAAGTGCTGGAGTTACTCATCCTTCCTTATAGAAATATTTCATCTAATACATGACTTCTGGTGATTATCCTGCCCACTTTATTTCTTGGATGATCTTGTTTTTATAATTTTACAACTGTTGACATTGATCGTCTGAGTAATGAGGACTGACAGGATAATCAGCATCAAGTCGTTTGTGGCCCAAGGTTATAGAATGACGGGTTCAACTAAATCACAATGTCTTGGCTCTCCCCCCTTCTTGGACAAAGTGAATTTCATGAATCCTATTTGTTCCAAGAAGGAGAACGACCATATTTATTAGTGATGTCTGAGAAGAAGCATTCAGGGGACCAGGAGTCCGTCCTGCTCTTTTTTGTAATAACTTGTTCCTTTACTAAGGTGGTCATTACTTGGATAGCCTTACGATTGAAAGTAAGATTCCTTTACTAAGATTTCTTAATCCTGGCCATCTTCTTTTAGGAGATTGATCTTACCCTTTCTAGGGTTTATCTACTGAGTACCATTCGTCATGTGACAAACCTTAGAGATCTGTAACATGTCTAGCCGATCTCCCACTAAAAACACTGTTCGTCCAGGAAATCGTCCTTATTTTTATTTTGTATGGTGGACGTTTAAATTTTGTTTACTTTGTTACTTAGTTAAAATTACTTACTTTAAAACACTATTTTGGCCGGTGGTAAGATGCCCCTAAGTAAAAAGTAAATAGGCAAACATAGAGCGAAAGTAGAATTCTATTATATGAATTTTGCTTGGCTGAGTGCCAAGGTACATGTATACATATTTACTTTTTCATTTTTGTGCTGCAACACTTTTTATTAGAGGCCAATAAACTTCCCTCATTACATCAAACATAATATTTTTTCAAGGTATCTTAGTTCTAAGTTCGAGGGATTAGACGACCATCCATGGCTTGAAGATGGAAGGTATCACTTTGCACTTCCTGGACGACTTTATAAGGTCCTTCCCGGTTTGGTGTTAGTTTGCAAAACTCTTTGGCTCTGCCGACCACTTCCATCTTCCTTAGGACCAGGTCACATACTTTGAGTGGTCGTCTGGCGACTGTTTTGTTAATCTCTCGAGCCATTTGGAGCTTATATAGTTGTATCCTTAACAAAGCGTTGCCCCTAATTTCTAGTACTTGGTCCAAGGCCGTGCGCAAAGCAACCTAGTTGGCCTCTTCTGGGTATATCATGATCCTCAAAGTGGGTTCCTATATTTCAATGGGCAAGACTGCTTCAGAACCATAAACGAGCATGTATGGAGTTTTCCAAGTTGAATTCTTGGTCGTTGTTATGATGGACAATAAGACCAATTAGATATCTTCTACCCATAAGCCTTTCGCATTATCCAGTTTCTTTTTTATACCGTTTGACAGGATCTGGTTGAACACTTCCACTTGCCCATTTGCCTGTGGGTGGGCAACGGCCGAAAGTGATGGATTTCTTGCTCGGCCAACCAGTCTTTGAGTTTAGGTGTCTCAAATTGCTGGCCATTGTCAAAGACAATAGACTGAGGCATGCCAAATCTTGTTATGATGTTTTTTCAAATGAAGCCTTTTACATCATTAGTAGTGATTTCCCTCATAGCTTCAGCTTCAACCCACTTGGTGAAGCAGTCCACTGCTACCAATACAAATTTTTTCTGGCCGACCGCTATAGGAAATGATCCCAATAATGTCCATGCCCCACTTGGAAAAGGGAAGTGGGAACAAGATTGGGGTCAGATAATTGGACGGCTTCTGGTGTACGTTACCATGCTTCTGACAGCTATCACATTTCTTAGCATAGGTAAGGGCGTATTCTTTTAAGGTGGGCCAGTATTACCCAGTCCTTAATGCTTTTCCCCCCAAAGCTCTTCCCCCTATATGAGAGGCGCATGCTCCTTAATGCAGCTCCTTCAAAACCTCCAATTCATCTTTCCTAGTGATACACTTGAGGAGAGGATGGTTAAATGCTTTTTTGTAAAGGGTTTCATCCCAAAGTTCAAACCGTTTGTCCCTAAGTTTGACATACTTAGCCTCTACAGGATCCGCAGGGAACCGACTTGTTTTCTTAAACTCGATAATGGGGTCCATCCAGACTTGCCCCCGGCTGAGAAACAATATTATTTGTTCCTGATCAATATTTTTCTTTGGTTTTAACTCCCAAAACACCATTCTTAGTGTATCACCTTCGGCCGAGCTGGCCAATTTTGATAGAGCATCGGCCTGGTGATTTTCTAATCTCGGCACTTGGTTGAGCACAAATCGCTTCAAAGTTTTGACTTCTTCTTGAATTAACTACATATATTTACTCATAGAGGTTTCTTTGCATTCAAAGTCTCCATTAACTTGACTGACGACCAACAGAGAATCTGAATTAGCCTCAATCTCTAAGGCCCCAGCCGCCTTGCACATTTTTATTCTTGCTGAAAGTGCTTCACATTCTTCTTCATTATTTGATGCTTGAAATTCAAACCTGAGTGCATATTCGAACTTGTAGATTTGGAGATTTGCTCAATCCCTTTGGAGATTCGCAAATTATTCCAGCCCCACAGCCATTGACGATAGAAGATCCATTTATCTTGAGCGTCCATTGCTTTCTTCCCTTAGCTAGATCTTTTACAGGCTCACAACAAGCCGGGTGAGTTCTACAATGAAATCGGCCAGAGCTTGTCCTTTGATTGATTTTCTAGGCTCAAACGCCAAGTTGAACATGTTCAATTCCACTGCTCATTTGAGTATTCGCCCAGAGGCATCCATCTCTAGTAGCACTTAATTTAAAGGTTGGTCAGTGTAGACTAGTATACTCTGGGCTAGAAAATACGGCCTCAACTTTCTACTGGCCATGAGGAGTGCGAGGCCAAACTTCTCCACCAATGAATATCGGCATTCTGCATCCTTGAGTAAATGGCTCACAAAATACACGGGGACCTGCACTGATTCTCTTTCAGCCAGAAGAACCGCACTCAGAGCTTTAGGCGACACAACCAAGTATACAAACAGTTTTTCCCCTCGGCTGGACTGACCAACCGAGGCAGTTGATGTAGGTGCTCTTTTACTTGCTGGAGTGCTTACTCTGCTTCTTCTATCCACTCAAATTTCGTCTTTTTCTCAATAGTCGGAAAGAAATGATGACATTTGTCCCCTAATTTAGAAGGAAATCGTCCTAGGGCTGCCAAGCACCCTGTCAGACGGTGAACTTCTTTGACCTTGGATGGTGATATCATGTTTAGTATTGCATGAATTTTCTTCAGGATTTGCTTCTATTCCCTTTTGGTCGACCAAGAAACCCAAGAAATTTCTTGCTACCACTCCGAACACACACTTCTGAGGATTCAACTTCAATTTGTATTTTCGAAGAGTATCAAAACTCTCTTGAAGATCACCAATGTGAATTTGTTCCTCCTGGCTTTTAACAATCATATCATCAATAATATAGGCTTCCATGTTACGCCCTAGCTGAGGCTGAAAAACAGTATTAATTAGCCACTGGAAGGTAGCCGGTGCATTACAGAGATTGAATGACATTCTTAGCCAACCATAAGCATCCATAAAGCTTAACAAAGCATGACCTGCCGTAGAATCGACTAAACGATTTATTTTCGGCAAGGAAAACATGTCCTTGGGATAAGCCTTACTTAGATCAGTATAGTCTATGCACATTCTCCAAGTGCCATTAGGCTTGGGCACCACAACAACATTCGCTATCCATTATGGGTTTGGACTTCAGCAGTTTCTGCACCTCCTGATTGACAACTTAATTCCTGGCCGGACCCAGGTGTCTTTCTTCTGACGAACTGGTTTTTGGTTTGGATCTATGTTCAATTTATGAACAACCACATTAAGGTCAATCCCTGGCATCTCTTCAACATTATATGCAAAAACATCTTCAAATTTATGAACAACCACATTAGGGTCAATCCCCGGCATCTCTTCAACATTATATGCAAAAACATCTTCAAAAACTTTCAACAAACCTACTAGCTCGTTCTTTAGTCTTGAATCTAGAACAAACCTAACCTTCAGCATTCTTTCTGGACGTTTATCATCCAAACAAATCTCCATTGGCACTTCTACAGGCTCTGGCCGTTCTAGTTCAACACCCATAATAGCCATCACTTCCTCTGACGAAGTTGCTTCTCCTTTAATGACCATGCACTTTCTTTTCTTGCTCGGCAAGAGGCTGGACGGTTTGCTTACTGGAGGGGCTTGCCTCTGAGGTCTATCAACCACTAACCTCAGAGCATCTACTTGGCCTTTCACAAACTCGGCCGCCTTGCCATCATCAGTCATCTTTGGCTGCTATGATTTTTCTCCTTTCCATGATGATGGTTTTACAGTGGTGAGATAACATTCTCTAGACGCCTGTTGGTCTCCATATAGAGATCCAATTTTTTCCAATCACACTCGAACTTCATCAGCATTAGATGGGTAATAATTATTGCTTTGATATGGTTCAAGATTGGTCGTCCGAGAATGACATTATAAGCCGTCAAGTCTCTGACAACCAAGAACTTAACAAACAATGTTCTGGACGCTTCCTTGTCCCTTACCCTGATAGGCAATGTAAATGTTCCTATAGGGTTGATGACTCCTCCACCAAACCCAACTATGGGATGATTAACTGGGAATAAGTCGCCCTTATTGAACTTCAGACTTGACAAACAGTCAGCGCTTACGATATCTGTTGAACTTCCAGTATCGATAAGAATCCTTCTTACTCTCAAGTTTGTTATCTTCATTTCTACAACCAAGGGTTCGTCATGAGGGGTTCTCAATTTTCCCCGATCCAGCTCACTGACGACTACTTTAGGGAAAGGATCAGTCTCTGATTGCTTGGTGAGCATGATCTAGCCGAGTTCCCTAAGGTAATTTTTATGTCCCCTGTTGGTTGGTCCGCCAGCTGCAAAACCTCCAGATATGACAAGTACCACATCTTTTTAAGTACTCTCACTTTCTTTCCTCTTGCTTTGACAATCATCTTTTTTCTGAAACTTTCTTCCCCCTTGGGGTAGATATGAATTCATCTTCCCTTTACGAGCCAAATCTTCCAAAGCTCTCTTCAGATTTTTACATTCATTTGTTTCATGGCCACCATCCTTATGGAAGTGACAATACTTACTCTTATCCCTATTTCTATAAGGAGTCTGCATCTCGGCCGGAGCCTTTAGTTCATGCTGATCCTTTATCTCCATAAGAATGGAGTATTGATCTTTACTGAACTCTATAGGTTCGGCCGAAGTTTCAGATCCTCTTCTTTTACTTCGCCTAGACGAAGTCGTCATAGAAATATGTTAGTCTTGGACGAACACTTAAACAACTACAAGAGGGGGGTGAATTGTAGTTGGAGAGTTTTCAAACTTTTTGCGGAAATAAAAGAATGATTGAATAAGAAAAAAATAATTCCATGAATAAGAAAGAACTAGGAACACGAGATTTTTACAAGGAAAACTTCCTAGGCCCAATAGGAAGAAAAACCTTGACCACGAGGGATTTTGACTCAATTCTCTTTAATAACTTTAGGCGAAAAGACTCTCTTTTGTACAACCTAAACTCGGATCAACTCTGTTCCACTAGGAACTGGTTCCCTGTCAGCTTGTTCCCCCTGAACAGTTGACTTTCTCCCTTGACTTCACTCGAAGTCTTTTCTCTTTCTCTTTCTCTTTTTCTCTCAAAATGATTATAGACTTAGATTCACTCATCCCAATCTATAATACATCAATTGCTAAGAAGAAGAAAACCGAATGTACTTTCACTAAAAATATTACATAGAAAATTCTGAAAGCGTCTTTAAAAAGATCGTTACAAACATCTATTTGTAAAGACCTATCTTCTCGAGTTCTTCTCCACGATCTTCTCCAAGATCTTCTCCATGATCACACGTAGCTTCAGCCACTTCTCACATAATACGTCCGTTATATTTTTACCGTTGGCAGTTGGTTAGTTAAGCTTCCACAATCTCAGCCACTAACATACGTGCACCTCCACGTTCACACGCCTTGTAAATAGGTTGGTTGTTGTGGTTCCTAAATGTAGGAACTACCTCAACGATCTATTTTGGGGCGCTTGCTTAGGTTAGTTTTTGGCGGCTCCTTGTTTATAGGAAAACAAAAAATGCTGCACACAAACTAACTAAACAGAATATTATGGAATCTTAATATATCAAATTTTTACCTCGATAATATTAACAGTTTGTTACAAATAAGGTTTAACAACTTAATCTTGATTAAACTCCTAATCAATTCTCCACAAGTTATTTAACATGTTATTTGTGAAGTCTAAAAATAAATAAACTAATTAAAACTGAAAGAATAAATCTAACAAAATAAAATAATCAAAACGAAAGAATAAATCTAAAACACTGAAATTAAATCTACATAATAAACTTAAAACGGACTAATAAAAGAAACTAAAATCAAATAAACTTTAATTATTTGTCATTGTCAAAATAATGAAATAACAATATTCCCCCTTTTTTATTATAACAAATAATTAACAAAAACTTTTTTTATGTTTTATGTTTTGAAAAAAATTTAAAGACTAAGACTATAACTCATAAAACAAATAAAATACACAAACTATACTTAAGTAAAGTCTACTAAGACTGGGAACAGGATCAGAGTTGACTGGGAACAGGGATGAGAAAAACATGCATAGGAACTAAGATAAAAAAATTTTAGACAATATATCTCTTCCCCCTTTGTCATTATCAAAACCAAGGAATGTACCTACAGCACTAGAGAGTCAACAGTCTAGGCAGCAAGCAAGTTGCTCAAACATAGATCTCATAATATTAGCCATCCAAACACACAAACAAAATAGGCATGCAGAAAGCAACATTATAGACAGCAGATATTACGCAATATGCAGAGTAAAGCAGAAGAAAGTAAAGAAAGTAAAGAGAAAATAAAAGTACTTCATGTGTCACAGAAGGACACAAGAAGAGAAATCCAAAAGAGATTGTTTAAGAATTACAGCAAAAAAAACAACTTGTGCAATTGTTCCAAAGTTAAGAGAAGTTAGGGTTTGGAGCGTTTGAAGAGAGAGGACACCACATAATCAATCTTGGAGAGCACACCATCCACCTTGTTTCTGATCCCAATATCAGCATTCTTGATGGCAATTAGTTGTTGTTGCTGCTGAGAGTCCAGAACATTGACAGTGGCTTCAATGGCATTGATCCTGGTGTGTAGAAGGGTCAAGGAGTCCTGAATTTCCCGGAGTAGCTTGTTGAGCCCAGTTGTAGACAGCAACGGAAAATCCACAACAGTAGAAGGAACTGGATCAGAATCTAGGTGAATAAACACTGTTTCACCTTGATCCTGCTCCTTCAGAGACTTGGACCCAGCCAACCTTTGACTCTTCCTCACAGACCCACTTGGAACCCCCTCTTCATACAACTTCCTCTTGCTACCCACCTCAACCTTTATCGGAGTTTCTTCTCTCTCAAAATCTATCTTCCCATTTACCAACCTCAAACTTAGCCTGATCAGAGTTTCCTTTGTAAGATAATTTTCTGGCTCAAGAGAAAAGGAGGGACTGGCAGGCAGTTTAACTTTGCAGTGGTTGAAAACAGAGGAAAGAAGATTTCCATAACCCACTTTGGTGTTATGGGTAATGCAGTGAGAGAGATGTGAAATAATCAAGGAGGGAAGGTTGATTTTTATGTTTTCGGCAAGGCAGTACATAATGGAAAGATCCATTAGACTTGCTGGGTTCTTTTGAGGAACGGGGTAAAATGAATCGCCAAACCAATTGGAATAACAACTTATGAAATGGAGATAATTCTTTTTGATCTAAAGATAAAGCATGTGAATTGCCATTAAAGAAAGCAAGAATTTAAGCATTTGAAACTCCATTTATGTTCAGCTTAGCCCTACCCTTAATGTAATCCTTGTAACCCTCATTCGGAACATCAAACCATTCCCCCAGTTTCTTCTCAGTTATAGTAACCACAGACCCATTACTATTGACACACAAACACCCTCGGTTATGGTAAACCCAGAACAAAATGCTTTCATTTCTTTTTCATAAAGACCCTCATCCACACTAACAATTTTCAACCATTTCTGAAATTTTAAAAATTTCAATAACTCATTCCACTTAGACTTTTTGCACCATGCAACATCGACGCAAAAGCCCACAAGAAATTGTGAAGATTTTGTTTTCTTACCTCGCTTTGTAGGTACTGTAATCTCTTGTTCTTGATCGCTTTCAACCTCGTTTTCACCATCTTCTTTTTTCGGAGAGAGAGAAACGGAGCAGAGGATGCCGACTTTGACCCGGTAGAATCTGCTTCACTCTTGGATGATTCTTGAGCACTGATTTCATCATGGGATGGTGTTTTCTCTCTTGGGAAATTTTCATGATCATCGGAATTTTGGGTTTTGGAAGATATGGTGAAAGTGTTTTGGAGTGAGGTTGAAGATGAGAAAGAAGAGAGAGAGAGAGATGAGTTTATGTGAGAGGGAAATTATGAGGGGTCATGATGATGATGGGTTGGGTTATAAAGTAATCATGATTCCGTGTGAAATAGAAATGGAGAGTTAGGTTTAATGAAAGTTTTATGGGTTTTGGAAGGCATTTAATGAATTTCTTCATTTAACTTAGATTAATTGAACGGTAATAGTGGCTATAATTCAGATTACTGTTTTTAATTTTTGGACGAAAAGGTGTGAAAAGAAAGAGAACAGGAAATTTGGAGGAAAATAGAAATAAAGAAAATCAAAAAATTTACTCTTGCATATGATAAAATGTGTCCATAATGTACAAACTACATACGTACCAAATATGTGCAAGGCACTAAGGGTAATATTCAAAGACATATGTGAGTCCTTATACTTGACCCTAGGTGTATGAATTTTAATTCATGAAGTTGCAGGACATACTTAGTAAGAAACAATTGGGGGAATCAACATCATGTTACATTTAAACAATTTTTATCATTCCTAGTTCCAAGCGTATCTTTTCAAACCTGTCCCTAGATAGAGGTTTAGTCAATATGTCAGCTATTTGATTTTCAGTTGGACAAAAATCAACTTTGACTAATCCCTTCTCTACATTGTCTTTTAGGAAATGATGCTAATGTGAATATGCTTGACCTAGAGTGATGAACTGGATCCTTGGAAATGCAATATGCACTAGTTTATCACAGATATAGGAACACACTTAAATTTTATGCCAAAGTCACGTACCTGTTGCTTGATCCATAATACCTGAGGCAGCAGCAGCAGCTGCCACGTATTCAGCTTCGCTGTGGAAAGAGCAACAGTGTTTGTTTCTTTGAGCTCCAAGAAACCAAGCTTGATCCTAGGAACTGGATAATACCCGAGTGCTTTTGCGATTCACCAAGTCCCAGCATAGTCAGCATCAGAATAGCTTACTAGATCAAAGATGTCACTTCGAGGATAGAACAAACAAAGATCATCACTTCCTTTCAAATATCTAAGAATCCTTTTGACAACTATCAAATGAGATTCCTTAGGATTTGATTGGAATCAGCACATAAACCAACACTAAAGGATATATCAGGCCTACTAGCAGTTAGATAAAGTAAGGAACCAATCATACCTCTATAGAGTTTCTGATCTACGGACTTACCACTTTGATCCTCATCTAACCTTGTACCTGTTCCTATAGGAGTATGGTTTGATTTTGCTTGATCCAGTCCATATTTTTTCAATAACCTTTTACGTATTTTTGTTGATGGATCATTGTTCCTTTTTCAGTTTGCTTGATTTCCAAACCGAGAAAGAAGTTTAACTCTCCCATCCACTACGCATTAACTCAGCAAATTCTTTACAAAGAGATTCGTTAGTTGCACCAAAAATTATATCATCCACATAAATCTGAACCACTAGGATGTCTGTTCCTTTGGATCGAAGGAACAGGGTCCTATCAACTTTTCCTCGTATAAAGTCATTAGAAAGTAAGAATTTTGAAAGTCTTTCATACCATGATCTAGGAGCTTGCTTAACCCATAAAGAGCTTTATCTAGCTTATAGACATGATTCGGAAGATTCAGCTTTTCAAAACCAGGAGGTTGTTCCACATAGACGTCTTCAATCAAATATCCATTTAAAAAGGCACATTTGACGTCCATTTGGTACAACCTAAAACCCATGAATGCTGCAAAGGCAATCAAAATTCTTATTGCTTCTATTCTAGCTACAGGAGCAAAGGTTTCATCAAAGTCAATACCTTCTTGTTGATTATACCCTTTGGCTACGAGTCTGGCTTTGTTTCTTATGACTGTTCCATGTTCTCTAGCTTGTTCCTGAAGACCCATTTTAGTCCAATCACCTTTTGGTTTTTAGGCTTGGTCTCAAGATGCCAGACCTTGTTCCTCTGGAACTCATTCAGTTCCTCTTGCATGGCATTTATCCAGTCAGACTCCATTAGGGCATCATTGTGATCTCGTGGTTCTGTCATAGAAGAAAGGCATGGAAAGCACGAAATTTTTCAGTTGGGATCTCGTTTGAGTTCCCTTTTCAATATCACTTACTATTAAATCCAATGGATGGGATTTCAGGTGTTTCCAAGGTCTTGGTTCAAATCTCCTTGTCTCTGCTCCTCCAGCTTGAGGAGCTTCATTGTCTCGTCTACTGATGAATTTCTGGTGCCTGTTCCTCCTGTATAACAGGATCAGGAACACTATCTCTTCTTCAGAATATGCTTTTTGTCGGTTCCTGCAGGTGTTAGTTCCTCATCAATGTTTACTGACTCCTCAATACGAGTCAGTCCTATTTCAAAGTCATTTTCATGACTTAGTTCCTGCAGAGAGTTAGTTCATGGACACTTTCCTCAACACACATTGTTCGTTTGTTGTAAACTCTATATGCCTTACTACTTAAAGCATATCCAATAAAAACAACCTCATCGCTTCTAGCATCAAACTTTCCTAAATTGTCTTTACCATTGTTATGTACAAAGCATTTAAGCCAAAGATTCTAAAGTACGAGATATTGGGTTTTCTTCCTTTGAGATGCTCATAAGGGGTCTTAAGACAATAGGTCTTAGCATGACTCTATTGATTATGTAGCATGCCGTATTCACTGCTTCACCAGAAATTCTTCGGAAGATTGCTTGCTATGATCATTGTTCTTGCCATGTCCTCCAAAGTGCGATTCTTCCATTCTACCACGCCATTTTGTTGTGGAGTTCTAGGAGCTGAGAAGTTGTGATCAAGACCTTCGTTTATGCAAAACTCATCAAATTTGGAGTTTTCAAACTCCTTACCATGATCAGAACGCAAGTGCTTAATTTTAAAACCACTTATTCTTTGAGTTCTTTTTCCAAAGTTAACAAATTCATCAAATGTCTCATCTTTGCTATGGAGATAAACAACCTAAGTGTATCTTGAAAAACCATCAACTATAACAAGCACATATCTCTTACCAGATCGACTTTGGATTCGAACAGGGCCACACAAGTCCATATGAATCAATTCAAGAGGACTTTGTATACTTACCGTTTTCTTTGATTTGAACGAGGATCTAACTTGTTTACCTTTTGCACATGGTCCACAAATCATGATTTGAGACTTTGATAGTTGGTAATCCAACCACCAAGTTCTTACCACTTAGCCTCTGGAGCAATGCCATACTTGCGTGACCACATCTTTTATGCCAAAGAAGTGGTTCATTGTCGACGGCACTTAAACAAGTTAGATTGTTAAAAATGAAAAAAAAATTTGTTGCACTTGCTTAGCTCGTGGGCGTTGCACTAGCCAAGAATGTTTCATAATTAACCACTAACAAAGCCGTTGCAAAAGATAGTTGACCTAAGGCAACGACACGTTTAGCCGTTGCAATAGGGCTAAAAGTCGTTGCAGTAGACCCATTGCAACGCCAACAAATGCGACGGTACAAAACCGTTGCAGTAGGCCTATTGCAACGACTTTTAGCCCTATTGCAACGATTTTGGTGTGTTGCCTTTGCCTTTTAATGTAGTAGTGAAATGGAACTACTCACTACTCAATATAAACAACATAGCACACATAGAAACATGAATTACCAACATGCAAGTAGAAATCGAGTAGAGAAATTGAATAAACTAAAGAAAATCAAACATGCAACTACTTGGATTGAAATCAAGTGCAAAAAGTACAAACTTACTGATTACAAGAATGAGTTTAAAGCTTAAAATCCACTATGAGTGCATAAATTAATGGAGATCCTCAAGAGTTTGAAGTTGTCATCCCTTCTCTCTCTTGTTTCTCTCTCCTTTTAAAGCTAAGAACTAAAAACTAAAAAGTAGAATCCCTCCTCTTTATATTCTCCCCCCTTTTTCTTTTACATGACACTCAAAATAAAATATTAAATCGTGGCGGAGAAAGCAAAGTTATCGCCAGAGAACAGGGGAGCGCCCGCTCCTTCATGGAGTGCCCGCTCCTTCATGGAGCGCTCGCTCTAGGGGGATTGGGGAGCGCTTGCTCCGGCGTGAAGCACTCGCTCCTGAGGTTATGCAATCCATCAACAACATATCGCCATGTTGAGCGGTAGCTCTAGTGAGGAGCGGTAGCTCCCGAGTTTGAAGCAGCGAAATCAGCTCCACTATGGTGATTGCACCCCAACCAAAGCCATGAGCCATCGCGGGAGCCTGTGAAACAACACAGACAACACCAAAACACAACGACAAACTACTCTAGGACACCAAAAAGACTCAAAGACACAAAAATTACATAAAATGAACTAAAAACTAACGAAAATGACTCGATCAAAGCTTAAAAGGAGCTTAAAAGACGACCTTGAATGAGCACAAAAGCTCATTCATCAACTATAGAGAATAATCAGTCCATATCAAAATTCTTGCACCCCGGATAGATCTATTCATGATAATATTCTTATAGCAAAGGAAATTTTAAACACATTTCATAAAGCACAAAATAAATAAGACAGGGTGGGAGGCTCTCAAGCTTAATATAGAAAAGTCGTACGACCGTATCGAATGGGATTTCCTTTGAGCAACTCTTAAAGCTTTTGATTTTCCCCCACGTTGGATAGAATGGATTAAAGAGTGTGTCACGAACGTTTCTTACTACATCAAAATAAAGGATTTTTTAACTACAATAATACAAACTTTTTCCCGTTCTCTCGCAATAATACAAACTTTTGATTATTTTTTAATAATACAAACTTTACATCAAAATTTCTCCAGTAGGTCAAGTTGACTTATAACCGGAAAAAGAGGTCAAAAAATTACAAAATGATCTTTTTTCTTTCTCCCTCCTCCCCGACTCCCCACCCACCTGAACCACCTCAACTTGTTACCTCCTACAACAAGTTAACAACCGGTATGGCCCTATTGGAGGAATTTTGATCAAAAGTTTGTATTATTAAAACATAATCAAAAGTTTGTATTATTGGGAGAAACGGGCAAAAGTTTGTATTATTCTTGTTAAAATATCAAAATAAATGGGAATCCAACTCCATGGTTCAAGCCCTCCGGGGGGCTAAGATAAGGTAACACTCTATTGCCTCAACTTTTTATTCTGTGTATGGAAGTCTTTATATCCATTCTTAGAATTCATTCACAGATGATCGATTCAAGAGTCGGCTTTAAACTTCGCTCTATATCTCCTCATTTATACCTTATTTGATGTTTGCAGATGATAGTCTTCTGTTTCGTAAAGCTACAATTATGGCTTGTGCAAATCTAAAATCAACTATTAATACATTATGTAATTTATCAAGACAATTGGTCAATTTCCATAATTATCATGTCTAAAAGAGTAACACTAGCAAAAAAAAAAAAAAAAAAAACATTAGCTAGTAAACTCAATATGTTACCCAATTCAAACTAGGCCGCTATCTAGGCATCTATTTCAGCACCTCAATCCAACAACAACAGACTTCAAACATATTATTCAAAAGGATGAACAACGCATATATAATTGGGAGACATGATTGATCTCTAAAGCTGACAGACACATCCTTATTCAAAGTACATTAGAAGCCCTTCTAGCCTACTTTTGCTCTTCCTCTTTGCTCCCTTACTCCACTTCCCATTCTATTGATAGTATGCATAGGAAATCTTTTGGAGACACAAAAGGATAAAAATTCTATTCCACTAATTTCACTGGAAAAGATTTGTAAGCCAGAATCTAAAGGTGGTCGAGGTCTCAAAAAGACTATGGCCCTCAACAAAGCATTCATATCTAAGTTTAGTTGGAAAATCTTAACTGATAATGATTAACTATGGGTAAAACTAATGAGACAAAAATACTTATCTAATACCACATTCTTCCCATGCAAACCAAAAACTACTAATTCCCAAATCTAGAAACATATTCTTGCTCGAAGATGTTGTTCTAGTATGAACACTATATTAACTACAAGATGGGGGATGAATTGTAGTCGAGGGGAAATTTTCGAATTTATAATGCGGAATAGAAATAACTATAACACTTAATTAAGATAAAAGACACACGAATTTTTACAAGGAAAACTTCCTAGGCCCAATAGGAAGAAAAACCTTGACCTTAAGGGATTCTAATCTCAACTTTCTTTAATGAATTAGGCCAAAAGAATGTCTCTTTACAACCTAACAAGGACCTTCTTTTTTCCTCTAGGAACTTGTTCCCAGCCACTCAGTTCCCCCTGAACTGATGACACTCACTTTGACTTCTCTAAAAGTCTTCTCTTTTCTCTCGTTTTTTTTCTTCTTTTTTTTATCTCAAGGATATTCTCTGAATTTTCTCTCACCCAAACACTTAGAATATTACAAGGAATAGTGAAGAAGAAAATTATAGAAAAACTTTCTAAGTAATAATCAACTTTAAGAGCAAGAAAGTTATATTTTTTATTCGACAATTCTTCTTCTTTTATAGTTGTTGAAGTCGACCGTTTTCTTCCTGAATCTTACTCCTCCATGATCTCCTAAATGTGTGCTTGTAAGATCGTGTAAGTTATGTCCCTAAATTAGTTGCGCATAATCTATGAGTGTAGCAACGGTCATGGCAGGTCCCACTATCCGTTAGTGGAGCGAAAAACTAGTCGTAATTACTTTGTTCTTGGCCGATTAGTTATGAAGCTTGGAGAACTAATAGGAAGTAGTTCTACTTTTGCACGCCACTTCAGCCAACAAGATCATTGAGGACCGATATACTCCCACGCATGTTTTAACTGCATTTTAATAAAAACAACAACAATATCTAATAACTAAGAATGTTTAATAGAATATTCTAAGTTACTAGAACATTGTATATATCTCATACTATCAAGTGAACAAAAGTAATATCTTGACTTAGACTTATAAAATCTTTTCCCTTCAAGATATGTAAAATAAATATGATAATATTTTGGTGTTTTATATTTTCCGAAAATAACATTATATTTAACCTAAGTATTTGCCATCATCAAAACGTGGAATACAACAGAAGAGATATTATCAGGTTCGGTGGAAATTTGGAAATCCATATCTTTTTGGTTTGATAACTAAATCACCCACTATCCTCTAATAGAGATCCTCAATACTCCACTTCATCAGATTTAAGAGGACTTCAAGGTTAGTTATTTCATGAAAAATTCTTACGAATAGGACATTCACAAACTCAGACAATTGTTACCGGAAAATATTGTTAATATTATTAAAGGTATTACATTACCCTCTTTTCCGAATATAGCTCAAACCATCTGGGGATGCACCTCATTCGGGGTTTTCTTAGTCAAATCAGTAACTTGGCTAGCTCATAATCTAGACTATGCTGAGTAGAAAGGAAATACAATTGGATATGAAAACTCGATATACCGCCTAAACTCTTAATTTTTCTGTGGCAAATTTGTCATAATAGCTTAGGAGTTAGAAATATTTTGTACACACAGAAAATGATTCCTTTAAAGGAAGGTCTCTTTATCATTCTCACCCCGAAAGTATTGACTACCTATTTAATAATTGTACTATCTCCAGATCAATATGTGACTTACAACAAACTTTAGTTTGGATCAATTATCATCATAGGGAAACATCCTTACTGAACACTATTTAGTCTCTTAGAAACAGGAAATCTAGCTTAACCAAATTTATCTTTCTTCCATGGTTTATTTGGAAAGAGTAGAATGATACATTTTCAATAATGCTTCATTCAATAAATTCAATATCATTCATGAAGCCAAATTCCTTTTTCAGGTGTGGTCTATTCGCACATAACTTGATTCTTGTCAACTCGCAGGTACACCTTTATCTTGCTCCTTCACTCATTCCTATTCGACCTAACAATCTTCTTCAATCTTGGTTGCCTGGTCTCCACCACCTTCATCCACTTTCAAGCTCAATTTTGATGGTTCTGTTTCAAAGAATTCAACCATAGTAGGAATCATTAGCCACAACAACCGCGAAGTCCTCATTCATGCTGCAACCTTCAATTTAGGCACGACACTAGTTTTCGTTGCTGAAACAACAACTCTTCACAAAGGACTAATCCTAGCTCTACATAACTAAATTGAGGATCTACACATCGAGGGCGACAACTTATTTGTAATAAATACAGTCAAGAATATCTAGCAAGCTCCTTGGCAAATACGTCTCATTATTGAAGACAAAAAAGCACTCATACTTCAATTTAAGTCCTACACTATTAATTACATTTATCATGAAGCAAACAAAGCAGCAGACTGAATAGCCAATGTCGGACACTTCATTCTGATTTCTATATTAGTCAAGTATCTTCTTCGGCCTTAAATACAATCCTTGTAAACGATTATTTAGGAGTTCTCCTTGTGAAGAGGGTTTCCTAAACCTCTTTTCATCTTACCTTTATAAAAAAAAAATTAGCAACCCAGTGTTCTTATCATATAAGTAAGGTTGACAATCCCTGACACGACACGAACCCGACCTAAAGTTACTGAGAGAAACACGAATCCGACACGAACACGAATGACATGAAGCCAACCTGCGGATTAGTTACAGTTATCATATTATGCAACTATTCTACTTTTTCATATCAATTATAATACATTTGAAGGCCAATTCGAAATCGACACGAAACTAAACACGAACAAGACTCGCTGGCATGATTTTATATTTTTTTATAGGTAAGGAGAATTCCCTTGCAAGAAAGGGGGAGAAATTGAGGATCGTTCTTGCAAGGCGTGAGAATCAAACCCCTATCTCAGAAGTGAAGGAGAACCATACAACCACTAGGCCAATCTTGATTCTCGATTCACTGACACGAATTATCAACCCTACATATAAGTAAGAAAGTCAGACGTATGAGATTTTGTTATTTTCTTGAACGGTACTCATAAAATTGTCGTGGGCCTACGGCCTACCCCTTCATGTAGCACGGTATGAAGTGGTTGTATACTTGTATCAAATCATCGCATATTCATTTTTATTCGCAATAGAATTTACTAAAAAGAAAAAGTGTAATCGGAAGGTTGGATAAAATGGCTATGGAGAAAGCCAAGCAGATCGTCTCATCAAATTCTGTCGTTGTATTCAGGTTATTTTATTCTTCCTAGATCTTTATTTTTTTCTTCTGTCGTAGTTTCTGAGTGTTAATTAATTTTCTGGTGGATTGTAATTTCCTGCAGCAAGTCGTACTGTCCATTTTGTGTGGATGTGAAGAAGCTGTTCTCTGGCTTAGGCGTGTCTTTCAACGCCATTGAATTGGACACTGAAAGTTAGTTTGTTTACTTCTCTCATGATCTATGCCCAGTTTTAGGAACCCCTTTTATATGTTTCTGTACTTGATATTCCCTTTATTTCAGATTTAGTTGGTTAAATAAAGCATCTGAAGCATCAGCTAACAACCCTAAGATAAATCATGTCCAGTTTTTCTTGAAGATATTACGATTTACGAGGGAAAGTAGACGAACAGAAAAATATGGGGAAATCGGATTTTTATGGGTTGGTTGTGAGATTCTAGTCATTCAGGATGAGGGAGGTCTGGTACATCACTGAGATTGGCAAATTCGCCGATCAAGTAGCATTTTCTTAAGTAAAATGTATAAACTCTACTACTAGATATTATCAACATTTTAGGGGCGTTTGGTTCGTAGGTTGGTATGGGTTTGGAATCAGGAATCAAATAAGAGTGGTATGGGGTCGGAACTTGATTCCTAATACCATGTGTTTGGTTCAGTTCTGGAATCAAAATTATCCCCATACCTAGTGTTTGGTTTAAAATGTCTATGGAATCAGGAATGAAATTAATATTATTTTATTTTGTCTTATGTCTTGTTTTGAATAATTCAACCGTGATACTATAAAGCAATTCTAATGTTTTTCTGTTTTTAGACTTCTTTAATTATCCGAAATCATTATTGTAAAATTTTAAAATACTAGAAGATTAGAGCATATAATCCGAATAAAATTATTTCATTTTAAAAACAAACTTTCAAACTACAAATGTTCACAACTACAAGACAAATCATTAGGCAAGATTGTCCTCTTATTTCCAAAATCCTAACAAAGGTCCACTAATAATATATTTGTAGAACAAAAAAACAACTACCTAATATGATTCTACAAAAATTAGGCATTACGGCTTAATAAGTCAAGTACCACTTCTTTCTTCCAATCATCATTATGACTTGAAAAGAAAACATCCATTTGGCTTGGATTTAATGTAAACAAACTCGCAGCTCTAATTGCTTCAACTTGAGTAATACCACGTAAACTAGCTATCTCTGAAAGCAACCTCTTCTTTTGTTCAACCACTTCTATTTCACGTTCTTGGGTTGTACTCATGGCATTGGCTATAGTTGCTAAGTGACTACTCATATCCTTCATAAATCCCGTGAATCCAGTAGCCATCTGATCTACAGAAGTTAAATCTATAAATTGAGAAGATCTTCTTTTCTCATTGCTTTTTGGAGTCTTTTCTTTTTTCATTTTCTTAGCAGGAGGAGGTTGTGATGAAGTATCATTTAAAGAGGGGGATTGAGATATATCAAAGCTATCATCATCACTGTTATCATCATTAAGATTAACAGTCTCCTTTTTAAGGTTGGTGATAGAATCTTCTTGCAACTCAGATGCAAGGCCGTTTGCTTTGTCAATACCGTAGATATCATCTAACTTCTCAAGATAAGGGAGAGGAGTTTTCCATAATCCTCCAACTTTAGGATGAGTCTAAAAAATTAATTATGTACATTAGTAAAAACAAAACTATAAACTTTTAAATATAATATTTAGTTTAATCAATTGTTTACCTTGCAGAAGTCATCATAAGCTTGTCTCTCACATTTTATCGTTTTAGTTTGATCATCCCATTGAAAACCTGATGTTTTGTTCAACATTTCAAAGACAACTGCATACTTGTCTTTGAACCACTTGGACTTTGATTCAATATGAGGAACAACTTTCAGACCAGAACCAGGAAACTTGGTATTTAACATTAGCTCCAACTGATTAAGGTAACCATTCTTAAAACCTCCTTCTCCTTTCCATTGTTGGTCACCTCTCGATCCCACCAAACAATCAATTAAAGCTTCTTTTACCTCTTTTTTTAAAGAGACACTTATTATTTCCCCTTCTACCAATCAAACCTTGATTATTTGCATCCATCCTAAACAATATTAAAAGAAAATATACATAACTAAACAAAATGATAATTAAATAAGTATATGATGCAAAAGAATTTATTATAAAATTAATAACATAATGGAACAATGTCATTTCTTGAAGTCCTATAATTCAACATTATTAAATATCAAGAACATTAAACAAAAACCAAATATTCTAAGAATTACAAAGAAAAATAAAACACAAACACCATGTCTGTCTATCTAGGCTAATCTAGCTCTCCATGAGTTAAACAAAGTTTGTGCTAAGTTGTTCCTAAATGTAGTCCAAGTATTTGATGATTGAAGTTGAGTGATATAATCAACTTCATCATCACTTTCATCACTCTCGGAACTTTCACTCTCGGAACTATCCTCGACAACCTCAAAATCTGTGGGCATGCATTTTCGAATCAAATTATGTAATAAAGCACATGCATTAACTATACGACCTTGGGTGCGGATTGGAAAAAAGGAAGGACTTCTTAGAATTCCCCATCTTCCTTTTAACAAGCCAAAACTTCTCTCAATTACATTTCTTGCTTTTGAATGTTTCATATTGAAGTACTCCTCTGCACTTACTGGTTGTCGATCCCCCCATTCTTTCAAGTGATAGCGATGTCCTCGATAGGTGCAAGAAATCCCTCACAATTAGTGTATCCGGCATCTACTAAATAGTAACAACCTTAAAATACAAAAAAAAAGGGTTTTATTACTAACTTTAATATAGTTAGTTGAGGAGATCATTATTAAATAATAATATTATTCTTATAATTTTTACCTTGAGGCACTTTTAAACCATTAGGTCTAGATATTGCATCTCGTAGAACACGACCATCATGTGCAGAACCTTCCCAACCAGGCAAGACAAACACAAATTCCATATTTGGTGTGCATACACCTAAGACATTCATTGCAAGGTTACCTTTTCTGTTCGATATCGTCCCCTCTCCTCATTTGCTACATGGACTCTAACAAATGTACCATCGAGGGCTCCTAAGCAATTCTACAATAGACAATTTTTAGAGGTTTGTATTACTTATATGCCCAACAATGTTATTTATTAAAAAATTAAAAAAATATTTTTTTATTATAAAATGTACCTTGAAATCTTTCCATCTGTTGTTTTCGCAATCCTCTGGTATTGGGGTAGGTTTTTTGTATAAATGATGATGTAACTTTAGATTGGCAAGGAGACAAAGATTGAATTGTCTACTAACACTTTCTCCACTTCTAAGGGAATAGGTTGCTAATGACCTATTTTTTTTATGATGGGCCAACGTATACAAGAACATAGCTACTATCTCTTCTAAGCTCATATTTCGAGTAGCTCGTAATCCACCAATATCCCTAACCATCTCACAAAGTACACTAAATGTGTGTCTATTCATTCGCAATTCACTCCTACAAGCAACATCACTAAACCCTGATCAATGCATTCAAATTATCTAATCTACCACGTTTTTTATCAATATTTAGGTGCATTTTACGTAGATTTACCCTCTATACTGCGTAGCAGTAGATACATGATAATTGCAATGTTAATAATAACTAATAAAGTTACAAGTAACTCCTTTTGTCTCCTCCTCCTTCTCAAGAACAATCCACATTCCTCCATTATTTCTGTACTTCATCACATAAATACATAATTATAAGTAGTTGTAAGTATTAACTTTAATGAATTAACGAGGATAAGAATAAATTTGAAATTCTACAAGACTAATAGTCATATATTACTAAATCATCTACTTAGAATTGCCACATAATATATATGCACTTATTATTCTGTCAAAAAAACATAACACTATTATCACCAACAAATAATATAGAGCACTTATTATTCTGTCAAAAAAAAAAAACATAGCACTATTACCACCAACAAATAATATAGATCACTTACTATTCTGTAAAAAAAAAAATAACACCAATATTAAGAACCTAACACACAAGAATTTCAGTATAGTGTGGAGTAATCCACGCAAACTTTCTTCAGATAGAAGCTCATGATTAATCTAGCAGGAGAATCAATGAGCATACAAAAAATACGGAACAAGATGCTAAAGGGCTAAAAGGAAAATTTATTGACAAAAACATGCACACAACACACTATGACAAAATTAACAAACGTCAGAGCGAATATCTTGTTGTATCAAAATTAATGAAGAAGGAAGTATCGATATGTTTAGGGTGGGTTAAAACAAATATCTTGGTGTAATTGACACACAAGCAAATTAAGAACTAAAAGACAAAAAAAAATTGCAGTAGAAGAAAGTAGAGAAAAACATGGAGTACCTGGCTTCGGCAGGCAGCAGTATCACAAGGAAGAAGATGAGCGTTTTTTATTTTTTGTGCAACAAGATGTTTTATCTTAAATAATTTGATACCTAGGGTTGGAATGAGCCAAACCCACCTCCCCCCATTGGTTTTTCAACCCCATACCTCATGGGTTTAAGGTATTGGTTTTAAAATTAAAATTTTACTAACCAAACACTAGGTATGGGTTTAGCCCATTCCAACCCCATACCTCATACCTATATTTTGTGAACCAAACGCCCCCTTATTTACGAACATTCCACTCGATTTGCAGTATAACTGGTAATTTCACTTTCAGGATCCAAGATTGGAATAGTGGTATATGTTCTCCAGTTCCAAAAGTGCCTCTTCATCTGCTAATAGGTGTAGTATATTGATTGAATACACTTGTTAACACACTACTTTGACCATCAGTATCTTTAACTAAATAGGGGGGGAGGGGGAGTAGAGAAAGATTTCACTTTGTTTTGGGAGTACTGCCAGGCCACTCAAATTTTTGCGTGGGATTGCTATAACCTACTAAGATTTTGTCAATATCTCTCTTTCTCTCTGTTTTCATATTATTATATTTATCTTCTTGCCAATTTTTTGTTTCTTTTTCTGAACGGGATCTTCTTTCTGTTAATTGCTCAGAATTACTCTTTATTGCAGAGTTCTCTGACAAAAAAAATAACCATCATAATGCCGAAGCCTTAATCAAAACAAGATGTGTCGGCTGCATGAGTTTAGATTTTATCTCGTTAGACGTCTACATAGATCATTTGCCTCCATTTTCTTCTCTTAATCTCTGTGCCACATGATGAGGAAGGAGGACATTGCTGTAAATCTATTTACTAATGCCCTACTTCGTTAAATGATGTTGCAGAGTTACAGTTTTTTTCTTGGAGCATTTTAGATTCAAATTGCATAAAGACAGGATTAGATTCTAGACATTACTCCCAAAGTTCCCCTCATCCCCCTTAGGCAGCCATCTAACCATTTAAGGCTTAGTTTTGTTTTATCATTACTTCATGGCACCATTAACTCTTAATCGATCCTTTATGTAACCAATATTCTAAAATATTTTCCAACTAAATTAAGTTTTTATTGAGCTCACTGTTAAGCTTATTACAGTTTTGTTAGGCATGAATCGTAGCTATCTCCATTAAAATGTTAAGCATCTGTAGTTCTGGGAGGCATAGGTTTGGCACTATCAAAGGAGTGAAAGGTTTTAAGGCTCTGCACTATATTCATTTTGTCTACCTAGCTGGTATAAATATGTAAATGTAAGAGAGCCAACTATTCCGATAAGATCCTGTTATTTTGTATGCTTTAACTTCCAATACCATTGTTTGTCAAAAAAAAAAAAAACTTCCCAATACCATTGTGCTATACAACTCCAATGGATACGAGAATGCCTCTTGGAAGTTTGTAAACAAGTCTTATTTACCGACTCATATTTACAAGTCTGTTATGGGTTAATTGTAAACTGCTGAAGAGGAATATATTATGTCAAGTTGATCAATGTTGGACATTCTTTGCGTCGTATCTCTTTTCCAACAAAATGGAATATATATAGCCTGAGTTTCATATCATGTTTGTATATCCTTATCTTTAATTTAGGGGTTGGGAATGGAGTATAATGCACAATGCAGTTTTAGGCTTATGAATTGATGACATGCTGTGTGGTGAAGGTGACGGAAATGACATACAAGCAGCACTTGCAGAGTGGACTGGACAAAGGACTGTGCCAAATGTGTTCATTGGCGGGCAGCACATTGGTGGCTGTGATGGTACATTCTAACTTGCATTATGTTATATGTCAAATAATTTTACTACTAGATGCAATCTGTGCTGATATGTTTATTTTTTGGTTCACAGCAACTATGGCCATGCACAATGGAGGAAAGCTCGTGCCTCTGCTGACTCAAGCAGGAGCTCTCAGCAGCAGTGCTTAGTACAGCTGAATAAACAGCAATAAAGGCATTCGTTAATGTGTCGATAGTATTCTGTACTAGAAAATTGAAAGTTGTGTTTCTGAACAAGAAGAGAGATCATGATTTGGACAAGATCATTTCAAAAACCAGCCACTTCATCTCTGTTTCTTTTAACCTTTTATCATTTTATGTATTTAGTTTGTTGATGTGGTTGTATATCCCCAACGTTTTAAGCTTACAAAGTAGATCAACACTATCGCAGCCTAACTAATAAAATTAAAAGAATAAAATTTGATACCTAAAACACTTTCTATGACTTTTAAGGTAGTAATTAAACGAGATATGAGTCATCTATTTGATGGGTACTAATTTAGTTTCATCTATAAATAGTACTTACAAAAAGAAAGGAAAAATCTATTCAAATTCAAATTAAATTGTGCCATAACTAATGCAAAGTCGTTGTTAGATAATGCTATCAAACTGTGCTCTTTTGTTCAATTAAAAAAGAATACAAAGATTAGGGAGGAACATGCAAGAATTTGCTTTAACCACTTTTTTGTGATTAAAAACTTGAATTAAGGATTAATATAAAATCGAAAAATGCCAAATAAATTGTTACGTCTTTTATAGTTAAGTTAGTAACAACAACAATGGACAGTAATAAGAAGCAAATTTGATTTTATGTTAACAATTTTTGCTCCGTCTCCTCACTTCTCTCCCTAAAATACTAGAGCGTCTCTCACTAAAAATGGGTTCCTTAGCAATCGTCTTGTCACTTCTCATCCACATTGACTACTGTAGCATGCATTATTGTAGCATGCGAATCTTCTGTACCCTAGATCTTTAGAGAACATTCACCAGTTTTTTCGCAACAACCCCCAATCAGTTTCCTTTCGTGTATACACTACCTCCATCCTTAACTAGAGTTATAGATCCCTTTTTCACCACCTGGCGTTCATGCACCAGACACATAGCATCATTGGAAATTGAGCGTTTCCTCTTCAATATTTATTCTGCTTCCCACTGTAAGTTTTAACTATCTATCTTCCCTCTTTTCTTCTATTCTTAGCACTTCTCAAAAACGTTTTTTAAAGTGCATTTAATTTCATCAACCACCATGCCACCCCAAAATAGTAACTCCAACTTTAGAATGGGTGTCTTAATCCCCCCCTCCCCTTAGTTTTAAATCAGTTTACCAACATTCGTTGGAATTATCCTGTTTTAGGAGTTTTCTTTGGCCCAAATCACCTTCCAGTGCATTTAGTTCAAGGTATAGTCAACTCACAATGGGAAAAAAAGAATGCAACTTATGTTCATAAAATCGGGTGTTACCACATCTTTGAATGCTTCAATCATTGTAACACCTCGATAATTCTCTCTTTTCCAAAAAATACTTTTCAAATATAAAACTTAGAGAATCATCAAAGCATTATCACTCGTGTGATAACGTATCAACTTATTTAGAATTTTGCAGCGGAAAACATATAATTAAACTTTAAAATTGAAATACAATAAATAACGAAGTAACTTTAAAACCAAACAACATTGTTAACTTTAACTTCAAACCAAACTTAAATGTAAATATATCTACTAAAACAATAGATGTATCAATATGCTACACAACCTCTCCATTTCGGAAACCCCTTGATGCATCATCTGCACACCTGTAGATGTCAATGCACTAGAATCTGCTCATCAAGAATAGGTCATCACATGATCAATAAGGCAAAGCCATGATCAACACATACAGACAAAGCATGTAGTCAGCAAAACTGAGTTCTACATAATAATAAATAAACATTTCTAACATGATACTAATAAATATTAAGCATGAATAAATAACAACATAACAATCTGCAAATAACTTTTGTTGAACTAAACTTGAACAACCTTTTTATTACTTTAACGGAATAGTCATTGGACCGAGTTGTCTAACTAAAAACCAACCTTCACCTAGGAAGACGAAATAAGGGTGTGACTCCATATTTCATAATGACCTATGATATCGAGGAACTTTTTTAAAAAAAGGTTGGTGGTTTCAAGGCGGAAATCTTTTTCGCCATTGCAGCTTGCGGATCACTCCATGGTGGTTGTTGTTGAGCTGGTTTTGAATAACTAAGCCAAAGCTTTGAGCTAGTTGCTCGAGAGTCCAAAGTCGCGCTGCAACTTGTTCCAGAGTTTCAGCCATTTGGTTTTCTTGTCGCCTTACTCTAGATCGTGTATAAACGTATTGCATAAGCTACCTGCATTATTCACATTGGTGTTCCCACCATTCACATTGATCTTTAAATAAGGCGTAATTCACATAAATACATAATCAAAGCTCATTCGATTCATTCACTTTTCCACACAGCATATTCAGGTCATATACCAAAATTTCGTCAGTTCATTTACTCAAAGAGTACCATGCACATTGCATTCATCACATAAGAGTCATCTTAGTTTTCATAACTATGAAATATTAGCATCACAAAGAAAATAAGCTAACACTAACGTTAAGAAGTCTACTACAAATTTACTTGGATTCCTAGTGGTTAAGGCTAGCAAGGGTTGAAGGTTTCACTCTTCATACTTGGACGGGTCTTCTTCCTCATCTTCGTTTTCATTTTCACCATGGTTTTCAACGGGTGGGGCAGGGCTTCTTTCTATTTCTTCATTGTCACTGTAGTTGGGTTCATCGTTGTCGGAGGTTGTGTAGCCATTAAGCCACTTGGCTCTGGCATCGAGCATTCTTTTCTCCAGGTAACTCAACATGAGATACCACTTCCCTTTCCATGTGTAGCGCTCATAGTTTGGCCTTCCATTTTTCAGAATATCCGAGTATTCGTTCTTGAGTCCGGCATAAGGGCCATCGTTGCAAAGACTGTGAATTAAAACATCGGCCTGTTTAGGTGGTGTGAGGTAATCTGAATACCCGTGACCTTCATTGAGGTGATAACACTTCATGGTTAATCGTAACCTATAGATGTAAGCTGAAATCGACTCTCCTACCCTCATTCTTAGAAGGTAAGGTCCTTGGCATGGAGTTCTGATGCATTTCCTGGCTGTCATACGTGTCCTAGCCATCTAATAAAATATAAATAATTGATAATTACCTTACGAGTACTTTCACACATGCACACATAATAGATCCTTAAGTCATATTTTAATCCTAATTTCATTTCTCCTAAATATTTTATTATCTTGACTTCCTAAATTAATTTGAAGTTTAACCTATTAGATTCATTTTCCTTAATTTCTAGATTTTAACAATTTTAATCTTTCCCTAGTTAATCTAAACTCCGCTTTGTACCATTATGTAACACCCCCGCCGACCCGAACCCTTCTTTAGTCGATAAAACTCGGGTTTTGGGGGAAAATAAATCCATGAGGGTTCGACTCGATGGGTGGAACTACCGCCGCACTTATCTCCTTGGAAATAAATGCAAGGCTAAGTTAAAAACAAACTAAATTCAAACTCATTAATCCTTACAACCAAGTGATTCGTTCATTAAACATTACTAATTAATTAAGTATTTCAGAGTTCCAGCGGAAGCTAATCATATGGTAAGTGGATATACTTTGTAAAGTAGTAGATTAATAGTTTTGGAACTCATATCACATATACACACATATATATACTGAATAATCATCATTAATTCAATTAATCCAGTTATTCAAGGAGAGGAAAGAGAACGCCAGTAAGCCGGGGTCAATCCCCTGTAACCACTTACTTCAACATTGTAGGCCGGAGCGAACCCCTGTAACCACCTACTTGTAGGCCGGGGAGAACCCTTGTAACCACCTACGAATATCATAATGGCCATAATAACAGAGTCCCTAGTGTGCACACCCCTTCTACTTGGATCACAACAAGATAGAAGAAAGACAGTAACAGAATAATCAGCATAATAACCAAAGAACCTGTAGGGGCCGCTGAACCACTCATACAGGGCAACCTGTTCATCATTTCCCTCCAATATTTCACTTTACGTGATTAACATCTTTTAATTCACGTCATCTGATAAGTGTGTTTCAAACGTACTTTATGGACTCCTTTTAGCTCATTTTGATCCTCTCTCTCCCCTTTCTTCCCTCTTTATTCTCCCTTTCCCCTTCTATTTCATTCACTTGATCATACTTGATCATAGTGATATTTTGCTAGATTTTTAGTCATTTTTGACCGAATTTCTAGTATTTGCTTTCACATTGTTTTGCCATGTTCTTGATATAGGTGAAACTACTAAGATGGCTACGATTTGTAAACTTGGAAAAGGTAGCAATGAAAACAAAGTACACATTGATAAATGGTGCGTTTGCACCATTCCCCATGTCCGCTCGCACAAAGGAGCACATTGCACAATGAAATCTTGAACAGAAAACTTCAAATGGACATAACTTTCAAAGCATAAATCGTATGAAGGTAATTCCAGTTGGAGGTGAAAGCTCGTTTCGATATATTTCCAACGACTGGTCATAAGCTTGATTTTGATATAAAACGAAGAAGTTATGCTCGTTTTAAGTTGAACTGTCCAGTTTGAGGCAGAAGGTTAGGTGCGCCCGCACCTCTGTTAGGTGCGCCCGCACCTCATATTGGTGCGCCCGCACCAGTCGTTTCCGGAAAATGGAGCTCGTGGCTTCATTAAACAAGTTTTTGTTTTATTTCGAAGACTTCCTTTATTCTAGTTTTCACACAAATTTTAGGGTTTTGTATTAGAGAGAAAACACTTGAGTTTTCATTGGTAATTGAGATTGAGATCATAGTTTGCGATTCGATTTACATTCAAGGTACTTTTCATTCAATTCAATTCAAAGTTTTAGTTTTTATTTCATTCTCTTGGTGTTGTTTATGTTCTCATATTATTTAAGATCTTCATTCTCTTAGTTTATGAATTGCGATTTCATTAGTTTAATCATTACTTAATCATGTTTAACCTTAGATTAGTCATAGATTTTGTTTATTGCTTAAACTCCATGATTAGTGAGTATTTCATATCTAGGGTTAGGGTGAAAGTATGAATTAGGGTTTTAAATATGTTGTTGATGTGATTGTGATGAATGGAGAAGTTTATGCATTGATCTTGGTGTTTTGAGACCTTAGATAGATATTGATCACATTTATACTTTGGTATTTTGATTTCAAATGTTCTTAAATCGGATTTTGAACTCTTTTATCATCCCCAAGAATCAACTTAATTTCTATACCAAGATATTGGATGGAAATTAAGGGGATCCTTCATTAGGGGTTTTCCAAACTTATTGAATCTCTTAATCAATTAACTAAAGACCATTCGAGAGAGGATTTAGTTGATGATTAAGTGATTACTCTTGAGGACCATTCGAGAGAGGACTCAAGTAATTTAGAGGAAACTAAACCTTGCATAACGTCTTTGTTGCTTCACAATCGCATTAACAATCATCATCCGTTCTTATTCATACTAGTAACCTTAACTCTAGTGTCTTTTATTTGATATTTAAACTCGTGATTATTGCTTGTTCTAGCTGTTAGATAGTCTTAATTGTTACCAAAACATCTTTCAAACCCCAAATACCTTTCAATTAGGTAGTCTAGACTGATAGACTTTAATCAATCCCTTTCCCTGTGGATCGACCCTTGACTTGCCCTTACTATTCTCTTATTATTGCTTGTTAGGACTATAAATATTGTTTGGAAAGCGGTTCTTAGTGCCTTAACGACACACTAAAAACCTCTTATCAAAATGGCGCCGTTGCCGGGGAAATATGCTATTGATTGAAGTTTTCTTAAGTTTGAAATTGCTTAATTGATTTTTTTTTTTTTTTTTTTTTTACTTTCTTTATTGGTTTTTTTTTCTTTTTTTTTTTATGTGGTAAGTGCTGTTTATATGAGTCTAGGGTTTTGTACATAATTTTTTTTAATTTTTTTAAGAGAATTCCAAAAAATGACGAACTTCTTTTTTCCTCAATATGAGGATGAACCATTTTGGAATTATTATCAGAGATTTGAGAACACTCTTCTAACTAAGTATAGACTTGAGATTTGGGAGATGTGTGAGGTATATATATGATGGTTTGAATATGCATACAAGAGAAATTGTGGAGTCTATGTTTAATGGTGAATTTCGATTCCAACACTTTGATGAAGCATGGAGTTTCTTTGGGTGGTTGTCTAGAGATACTTATGAGTGGGACCATGGAAATACCACTTTCTCAAATTTAGAAGATTTCTCTAGCTGTGAACGCCATGTTTATTCTGAAATTCTTAATTCATTGAAGAAAATATGGCATTGTTAAAGAGATGTGATTCTATGATGGACAACATTGTCGAATCTAGCAAAATATCAATTGAAACATTGGGTCAAATTATCAATAATCAAAATCACTCTTGTATGACCATAACTAATGAAGATGATGAGTGGGATATGGATGAGAATCCAGAGTAGAGGAATCATTTGTTGAGAAAGCTTACACTATAAAGTCTAATGATGTTGAAAAAGTAGTTGATGAGACTTTTGTTTCTACTCGTTCTCTTCATATTCCTTTTTCAAGGAAAATCGACTTAGTTCCTTCCTTTCCCATCTTATTCCCTCGCCTCAAAGTTTCACCATTGGAAGAGCCTTTGACCTCTTTAAACCTTCACAAGACCCAAATGAAAGTCATCGAGGATATGACCGAGCTTAAAATTTGCAAGGATCATCAAAAGGAGAACTCATTGTTTTCTTCTTTTTATTTGAATCTTAATGTTGTTGTTCTTCATACTTTCCAGGATTCTCTTGGAAATTTCATTATTTCCGGCTCAACTGGTCATACAGGAGCATATAGACGCATTGAAATTTGTGCATGCTCTTTATCTATATCATACCTATTTGATCCATTGTGAAATGTGTGCTAATGCTTATGACAAACTATTGAGATCTTTGTCAAATTATTTAGTGATAAGGTCTAGCTAATTATCCTAAAAGAGCTCTTTTTGCCAGGTATGTTGAGACCCTTCTCCTTATCTTACTTGGTTAGGATTTTTGCTTGTTTTTTGCCGTTACCTCATCCCTTACTTTCTCTTTGCTTGTACACTCCGAGGACGGAGTTTGTATTAAGCTTGTGGGAGTTAGTTAGCATGTGTTCTCTCCATCTCAACATTTTTTTCTCCCTTTTGCATTTAGGTTCTTTTTAGTGCTTTTGCATGTTAGGTTTGCAAAAAAAAAAAACACAAAAATATTTTTTTTTCCTGCATTTAGGATAGCTTGGTTGCATGCATGATTTGTGGCCAAAAGTGTTCATAACTTGATTGGAAGACCTTCCCTACATTAGACTTGATGGTTTTGGAAGCCCTGTTGTGACTTTAAGTGACTCTTGAGAACGATAACTTTTGGTAGAGTCTCTTTGAAATTAGGCGAGTTGGATGAATGGATTGCCTTGCCCCTTGTGCGACGAATCCCGAAGGAGGGCCAAGAACCTCGTAAGACTCATTCCCAACCCTCACCATTGATCGCCTAACTTGTGACTTGCATTTTAGCTCCCCAAGATTGCATAAGACCGAGCCTTTAGAAGAATGATTTAGGGCGTTTCTTTTTGCTAGAAATAGGAGCTACAAAGCCAAAAGCTTGTTATACCGGATAATTATCCGCTTCTCAACCCATCTGAGCCTTTCTATCCTTTTTTGCTTAACCCTCATAATAAGTCATGGCCAAACTTTCCCCAAAGTGGAGTGCATGTCTAGTTTGTGTTGAGTTGAGTTGTTTTGATATTGAGTCTTGGTTGAAAGTTAGTTAATATGCAAGTATTTGCAAAAGCTAACAAAAATTTCAAAAGAAATAAAAGAAAGAAAGAAAACTCTTAGTGTTTCATTTGAATTTCTATTGAAAGAAAAGAAAGAAAGAGCAATTTGATGAGAAAAATGAAAAATATTCAAAAAGTGAAAGAGTTCAAAAGGTGAAAGAGTCAAAGTGAAAATCAAGGTTATGTGTGAGTTCTTGAATTGAGATTGGTGTTAGGACTAGCTTGGGGAGTATTTACCCCTAGTTTGTACTCCACTTACCCTTTTTGCACCACATTCCGAAACTATCATCCACACCTTAACCTAGCCCCGTTAACCTTAACAAAGTCCCTTTTGACTTCTAGATTGGACTTGGTCGATTTAGTAGTGGCGGGCGAGATTTTGTGCAAGTCATGATAAGGGTCATCAAAATGTGGTAGAGGCGAGCAATTATGGTTGAGCATCCCTAGGGAGGAGTCAAACTTGGGACTTGGAAGTGGAGAAGAGTGAGAAATCACTCTTGGAAAGCCTTCTTTCAAAAAGACTCGGTTGATCGGTGGATTGAGCCTGTAGAGTCACTCTTGTGCTTCCTAATCATCATCCCTCTTGTGTTTGGTTGGTCTCCTAAATCTTGCTATGAACTCATTTAGCTTGCATGTCATGTTTGTAACCTTGCATTTAGAGCATATAGGTTAGTTTGTTGCATGTTTCCCTTTTCTTTTTATTCTCTTTTTCTTCTTCTTTCCTTCATTCTCACTCTTGGTTTACTTGAGGACAAGCAAAACGCTAAGCTTGGGGGAGTTTGATAAGTGTGTTTCAAACGTACTTTATGGACTCCTTTTAGCTCATTTTGATCCTCTTTCTCCCCTTTCTTCCCTCTTTATTCTCCTTTCCCCTTCTATTTCATTCACTTGATCATACTTGATCATAGTGATATTTTGCTAGATTTTTAGTCATTTTTGACCGAATTTCTAGTACATTTGCTTTCACCTTGTTTTGCCATGTTCTTGATATAGGTGAAACTACTAAGATGGCAACGATTTGTAAACATGGAAAAGGTAGCAATGAAAACAAAGTACACATTGATAAATGGTGCGTTTGCACCATTCCCCATGTCCGCTCGCACAAAGGAGCACATTGCACAATGAAATCTTGAACAGTAGAAAACTTCAAATGGACATAACTTTCAAACCATAAATCGTATGAAGATAATTCCAGTTGGAGGTGAAAGCTCGTTTTGATATCTTTCCAACGACTGGTCATAAGCTTGATTTGGATATAAAACGAAGAAGTTATGCTCGTTTTAAGTTGAACTGTCCAGTTTGAGGCAGAAGGTTAGGTGCGCCCGCACCTGTTTTGGGTGCGCCCGCACCTCTGTTAGGTGCGCCCGCACCTCATATTGGTGCGCCCGCACCAGTCGTTTCCGGAAAATGGAGCTCGTGGCTTCATTAAACAAGTTTTTGTTTTATTTCGAAGACTTACGCTTTATTCTAGTTTTCACACAATATTTTAGGGTTTTGTATTAGAGAGAAAACACTTGAGTTTTCATTGGTAATTGAGATTAGAGATCATAGTTTGCGATTTGATTTATATTCAAGGTACTTTTCATTCAATTCAATTCAAAGTTTTAGTTTTTATTTCATTCTCTTGGTGTTTGTTTATGTTCTCATATTATTTAAGATCTTCATTCTCTTAGTTTATGAATTGCGATTTTCATTAGTTTAATCATTACTTAATCATGTTTAACCTTAGATTAGTCATAGATTTTATGTTTGATTGCTTAAACTCCATGATTAGTGAGTAATTTCATATCTAGGGTTAGGGTGAAAGTATGAATTAGGGTTTTAAATATGTTGTTGATGTGATTGTGATGAATGGAGAAGTTTATGCATTGATCTTGGTGTTTTGAGACCTTAGGATAGATATTGATCACATTTATGCTTTGGTATTTTGATTTCAAATGTTCTTAAATCGGATTTTGAACTCTTTTATCATCCCCAAGAATCAACTTAATTTCTATACCAAGATATTGGATGGAAATTAAGAGGATCCTTCATTAGGGGTTTTCCAAACTTATTGAATCTCTTAATCAATTAACTAAAGACCATTCGAGAGAGGATTTAGTTGATAGATTAAGTGATTACTCTTGAGGACCATTCGAGAGAGGACTCAAGTAATTTAGAGGGAAACTAAACCTTGCATAACCGTCTTTGTTGCTTCGCAATCGCATTAACAATCATCATCCGTTCTTATTCATACTAGTAACCTTAACTCTAGTGTCTTTTATTTGATATTTAAACTCGTGATATTTGCTTGTTCTAGCTGTTAGATAGTCTTAATTGTTACCAAACATCTTTCAAACCCCAAATACCTTTCAATTGGGTAGTCTAGACTAGAATAGACTCTAATCAATCCCATTTTCCTTGTGGATCGACCCTTGACTTGCCCTTACTATTCTCTTAGTGATTGCTTGTTAGGACTATAAATATTGTTTGGAAAGCGGTTCTTAGTGTCTTAACGACACACTAAAAACCTCTTATCATCATCACATAAATCACTTACACATTTACGTCATTTTGTTCAATCCAGTGTGAACATATTCAATCCATCATAAAATCAATCCGTTCATAGCGATTTCAATAACTCATTTCATATTCACAATCATCACTTGAGTTCGTTCATCACTTCAGATTCATAATCATTTCATTATCACAAGTTCTTACCAATTCCAACTTTCATGAAGTCTCAGTATTAATAACCATAATAATATTCATGATAATCATAATGATATATAGTAATAATAATAATAACAATAATAATAATAATAATAATAATAATAATAATAATAATAATAATAATAATAATAATAATAACAATAATAACAATAATAATGATAATAATGATCATAATAATATAATAATCATAACATTATTAAATGATATTAACCGATTTTAATAACGTTATAATAAACATCTTCGTCATATCGTATATCGTCTAAGGTCATGATCCATAATCGAAATCCATAGTCGTTCTCCATTTTGTCATTCGTATTCATAATCCGCATTAAGTCGATAATCCATAATTATAGTCCATACTTATAAATTTTATAAGCACATAATAATCACGTAATCAATTCGTTTTATGCTAACGGGATCTATGTTTAGATGGACATCGGAGATTACCTCGTGACACGTGCCCAAAAGTTAAGTTCACGAACATATTAGCGCTCCTGGTATTCCTCGTCTACGAAATCGGAGTCTACAATAGATGTTAACGAGATCTAAGTTAGTTACTAAATAACCCCTTTTTATATACGCATATAAAATAAACGATTTAAATAATTCAAAGGGATTCTTTATTATTTTAAGAGAGTTTATGAATCAAAGTTATGGTTTTTAAATCATTTTTGAAATCATTTTAAGTACTCACAAATTATTTCAACTTAACTTTCATTAACTTAAACAATTATTTTAAACATGAAAAACTAACTTTATTTTACTTCTTATTTTATTTTAGAAGGTCAATGAACATTTTCAAGTTATAAAGGATTAAGTGAAACTAAAACATACTAACTTAATAAGATAGGCTAATTTAGGAAGGTTATGGGTTTTGGTTTTAAAAATATAAAAATAAAAGTAAACTAAATAAAACTAATAAAACTCAAATAACTACAAGGAAAAGGGAAAGGGGATTTAAAAGAGGGGCTCAGTTTCTCAAACTGAGAAACGACGCAAGGAGGGACGAGAGAAGGAAGAACAGGGGAGGCGAAATAGGGGAGGCACTGAAGGATTTATGTCCTCGACTTAAATGCAATTACTAATATATAATGGATCGTATTATAGAGATAATAAGTTCGTTATATTGGGTCGTCTATACGTCTTGCTAGAGAAAGCTATAGAACTTCGGATTAGTAAATAAATAAACCCGAAGCCCAATGTAACGGATCCTACAAGGTCACACATTAAACTTGGATCAACAAAAGAAACCTAGAGCCCAAGAGGGCCCTAGGGTGGCCGGCCAAGAGAGGAGAAAAGGAGAGAATCTGACCTAAATACTTTTATATATTTGGGTTAGGCAGAAAAGAAAACAGTCAGTTTATTCTTTTATTATTTTCTCTCTCCTATTCTCTCTCTTCAAAAGTCACGTTATACTCCAAGAAAACAAAGAAGAAGTTTCTTCCTTTCCAACTAGCATTGGTGGAGTGTTGATCCGGGTTGGTGGACTAAGTAGAGGAATCACATCTGAGATTCTCAATCCGGGTTATTCAAGCTTTGTGGAAATCACGCTACAAAGGTTATTTCTAAACTTGTATGTGATCCTTAATTGTATATGCATGTGATCCTGATTTAAGTGCTTATGAATTTGATTCATGAAATTCCGCTTTATAGTACTTATATATTCCTACAGTGGTATCAGTTTTAGCCTCTTGCATATATAATTTTGGTCATAAAGTTTAGTTTATGTATGATTAATTTTAATTTGATTAAGGGGAGGAATTAAATTATGGATTGAATAATTAATTGAAATTTGTTAAAAAGAGTTTTAATTACTTTCTTTCTCAATATTTAATAGCCAATTTTTTTTTAACCTCCTAAACCCTAATTTTCGAAATTTATAAAATTCTGATTTTAGATCTCTAAATTTCGAAAATAAATTCATATTATTAATAAAATTTTCATGCTTAAAATCGTTTATGTATGAAGATAAATTCATATAAAAGGTGTTTTGTATGAATTAGTGATTAATTATATGAATAATCTGAAAATTAATTAAAATAGAGATTTTAAATTTAATTTTCTGTATTAAGCATAAAGAGTTATGTTTAATTTAAACAAGATCACTAAATTAATTTTACAATAGGTTGTAAATTTAATTTTCTTCAATAAAAAAAAAAATTGAAGGAGGAAGAGGAGCAGCCATCGTGGCTACTCCGGTGGTCGGCCGGCAAGAAGCCGGGGGAGGGGTCGCAAACTGCCGGCGAGCAGTCGACGTCGGCGTGCAGTCGACGTCGGCGCGCAGTCGACGTCGGCGCGCAGTCGACGTCGGCGCGCAGTCGACGTCGGCGACTGAAACTTTGACAGCAACCACGCGTGTATCGTGGGGCTGCGGTTCGGCGTTGTGGGCTGGCGCTGGTGGCTCTGCTGCCGGTGTCGGCTTACGGGTAATGAAACCGGCGAGTTGCCGGCGAGATCACCTGAAAAGGTGGCCGTTTTCTGGGTTGCGTGAAGGCTGGCAGCTTGCTGTTGGTCTTCACGTTTTCCAAAACAAAAAAAAAAAAAAAAAAAATCCTTTTAAGAAACGTGCCTAAAAACTGGCAGCAGCAGTTTTTTTGTTTTGTTTTTTTTGGAAGTTTTATTTTGAAAATCAGAATATTGAGAAAGATAAATTTCAATTATGTTAATTATTGACTTGGTCATAAATTTCAATCCATAATCTGATTTTTTTAATCTAATTAAAATTAATTAGGCTAGTTTTAAGGGATAGAATCTTTAGGTGATTAGTTATTACTTAAAATTTTATCTTCTTGCTTTAATTAAGAATATTTGATATTTTAATTGATTGGCAAGTATAATATGTGATATTATTATGTGGCTTTTATATATATGATATATTTGCTATGTATGACTAGTATGGCCCAAATTAAGATAGAAAATACGATCTGCGTATCGTGATGTATTCTTGTAATTTTAAATACGATCTGCGTATCGTTAAGTATTTTTGTAATTTATTTAATTTAGTTATTATGTAAATTATTTTTGATACTTATGTAATCCAAAGAAGAGTCCATCAAGAGAAGGCCCATGGAAAAGGTGGATGGAGATCCATGAAGAGTCCAAGAAGGAGCCATTGATCTTAGTTCTTAGGATTAGGGGCCATACTAGATCATTTTATTTTCGCATTTTATTATTCTTTAAAATGCTTATAAGTTTATTGTATGTTGGTTTTGATGCGCTAGAGTTCACTAATTCATACAACATAATAAACTTAGGCCCCGTAAATATTAAGGTTTGCTTTTCCAAACATAAAGTACTTATAAAACCCTTAATTAATAGTAATAGGTCATGCCTCCGCAGGGTGTTATCATTAATTTTGGGATAATAAGGTAAAATTGCGAATTTTACAACTTAGTTTGGTTGTCCTTAACAAAATTATCAAAAGCGTTTTGAATTTTGAAGCAAGAGATAGTTAAACATGCGATGTTTATCCATCTAAACAAGAGTTATAAAGTGTTATAATTAGTAAAAGAGTTTACTTACCTTGATAATGTAACGTTATGATAAGGCCTCCGTCTGCTTAGTGTTACATGTTGATAGGATCTTGTAAAACACTTATTCATAGGGGACTTTAATTTTGAATAGGTGGTCAACCTAGAAACCTTTACATGTTTTAGGTTGCTTTATAAACATAAAATTGAACTTTGCCTTATTTTTTCTGTCTGTAGATATCATGTCTAATAACAACAACAACAACTCCGGTTTCAACATTCGTCCTTTTCTGGAAAAGGACAGACTGAATGGTGAAAATTTCCTTAATTGGGAAAGGACCTTAAGACTCGTTCTGAGGTTTGAGGGTCGAGAGGACGTCTTAGATACCCCGCTTCCTGTAATAACTGATGAATCAACTGACGCTGAAAAAGTCGTGCAAAACAGGCTAGTGATAAGTCTATACCAATCACTTGTTTGATGGTAGCAGCCATGGAGCCGAACCTCCAAAAGAGGTTCGAAACCAAGGATGCCTACACGATCATGCAAGAGCTGCGGGCCATGTTTAAACTCAGGCCCGAGTTGAGCGGTATGAGACTAACAGGGAGATCCTTGAATGTCACTTGAAGCCGGGTCAAGCTGTTGGCCCCCATGTGTTCGAAATGATGGGTCTTTTTTGAAAACATGGAAAGACTTGGGTTCCCTTATAGGCTCGAGTTGGCTACTGACATCATTCTCCCACTACCTGAAAGTTTTAATCAGTTCAGAATGACCTACAATATGAATGAGTCTGAAAAGACTTTGCAAGAGCTGCATGGATTGTTGGTCAATGCTGAAAGGAACATCCCTAAGGTTGAACCAAAGAAAGAGGTTCTGTTGGTTCAAAAGGGAAAGGGTTTCAAAAAGAAATGGGCAGGAAAGAAGGACAAAGGCAAGCAAGTTGCCACTGTCGCTGAAAAACCTAAGCCAACCGCCAAGCCCAAGGTTGCTGCGGAAAGCAAGTGCTTCCACTGTCACAAGATTGGACACTGGAAGAGGAACTGCCCGATATACTTGGAGGAAATAAAGAAGTCTGGGGCTTCATTCAGGTATATGTATATGAAATCAATTTGACTTCTACTTCTTTATGGGTATTTGATACCGGTTGTGGTTCTCACATAGTTAATGATGTGCAGGGACTAAAAAGAAGTAGGAAGTTGGCAAAAGGCGAGGTAGAGCTACGCGTTGGAAATGGAGCACGTTGCTGCACTTGCCGTCGGGAGCTATAGTCTACACTTGCCATCTGGGCTTATTTTAGAATTAAATAATTGTTATTTCGTTCCTACAATAACTAAGAACATAATTTCGGTTTCAGTTTTGGATTCTGAAGGTTTTTGCTTTGAAATAAAGAACAAATGTTGTTCCATTTCTTACAATAATATGTTCTATGCCAGAGCTAATTTGATAAATGGTTTATATGTGCTTGATAAATCATTACAAGTCTATAACATAGATAGCAAGAAAAGAATCAAATGATTCTAACCTAACCTATATTTGGCATTGCCGAATGGGTCATATAAACCAAAACGCATTCACAAGTTACAAAAGGACGGTATAATTCCATCATTTGATTTCGAATCATTTGATGTATGTGAATCATGCTTAATGGGTAAGATGACAAAATCACCATTTACTGGAAAAGGTGAAAGGGCCAGCGATCTTTTAGGACTCATACATACAGATGTATGTGGTCCTATGAGCACAAAGGCAAGGGGAGGGTTTAATTACTTCATCACCTTCACTGATGATTTGAGTAGATATGGCTATATTTACTTATGAAACATAAGTCGGAATCTTTTGATAGATTCAAAGAGTTCCAAAATGAAGTACAGAATCAACTTGGTAAGACAATAAAAGCACTACGATCCGATCGTGGTGGTGAATATTTGAGCCAAGAGTTTGATGATCATCTAAAGGATTGTGGAATTCTTTCACAATTAACTCCTCCAGGAACACCACAGTTAAATGGTGTATCTGAAAGGAGGAATCGAACATTACTAGATATGGTTCGATCTATGATGAGTCTTGCTGATCTTCCGATTTCTTTTTGGGGATACGCTCTCGAAACTGCTGCACACACACTAAATAGGAGCCCGTCAAAGGCTGTAGAAAAGACTCCATATGAGTTATGGAATGGAAAACCTCCAAACTTGTCTTTTTCAACTGGGGATGCGAGGTCTATGTAAAGCGGTTACTATCAGACAAATCGCACCCAAGTCAGATAAATGTCTCTTTGTGGGATATCCAAAAGAGACAAGGGGTTATTACTTCTATAACCGTCAAGAGAACAAAGTGTTTGTTGCTCGTGATGGTGTCTTTCTTGAAAAGGAATTTGTTTCTAGAAAGACAAGTGGGAGTAAAATAACACTCGAAGAAATTCGAGATGAGCAACAACTGGACGTGGCTCACACCATGTCAGAGACGGCCCAACAAGACGAAAGTCATGTTGAGGAGATAACGTATTCAACGCTGAACCTCCTACCGTCCCATTCGAAGTTGAATCAAGCGAAAATCTTCAAACTGTTGAAGAGAACGTTTCTCTTGATGCTCAGACCCCGCGTAGGTCAAGTAGACCAAGGATTCCAAACAAAAGGTTGGTTGATTTCCTAATGACTGAAAATTCTGAAATTATGATTTTGGAAAATTCAGAACCTACTACCTACAAACAAGCTTTGACGAGCCCAGACTCTGAGAAATGGCTTGAGGCCATGAAATCCGAGTTAGACTCCATGTCTGAGAATAAAGTTTGGACACTGGTTGACTTGTCTGGGGTTAACCCTATTGGATGCAAGTGGGTGTTCAAATTGAAAAAGACAAAGATGGAAATGTCTATGTCTACAAAGCAAGACTGGTTGCAAAAGGATTCAGACAAGTTCATGGTATAGACTATGATGAGACCTTTTCTCAGTAGCAATGCTTAAATCAATTCGGATACTTTTAGCGATTGCTGCATTTTTCGATTACGAAATTTGGCAGATGGATGTCAAAACCGCATTCTTGAATGGGTTCTTGAATGAGGATGTGTACATGACACAACCTGAAGGTTTTGAAGATCCAGAAAATCCTAAAAGGGTTTGCAAGCTTCAGAGATCCATTTATGGATTGAAGCAGGCATCTCGGAGCTGGAATCTTCGGTTTGATGAGGCAATCAAACAATTTGGTTTCATCAAAAGCGAAGAAGAGTCTTGTGTTTACAAGAAGTTTAGTGGGAGCAGCTTAGTCTTCTTGGTTCTGTATGTAGATGACATACTAATCATGGGAAACGACATACCAATGCTTGAGTCAGTCAAGGAATGGTTAAAGAGTTGTTTCTCTATGAAGGACCTTGGAGAAGCTGAGTACATACTGGGAATTAAAATCCATAGAGATAGGTCTCGAAGGATGATTGGGCTGAGTCAAGAAACTTATATTGATAAGGTTCTTACAAGGTTCAACATGGAAAACTCGAAGAGAGGTTTCGTTCCCATGTCACATGGCATATCGCTTAGCAAGAGTCAGTGCCCGACTGAGCCTGATGAGTTAAAGCGAATGAGTAGCATTCCTTATGCTTCGGCTATAGGGTCTATTATGTATGCCATGATAAGTACTCGACCTGATGTTGCATATGCCTTGAGCATGTGTAGCAGGTTCCAAGCAAATCCAGGAGAAGCACACTGGACTGCAGCTAAGAGCATCCTTAAGTACTTAAGGAGGACTAAAGGCATGTTCTTAGTATATGGGGGACAAAGTGAGTTGGTTGTTGAAGGTTACACGGATGCAAGCTTCCAAACCGACAGGATGACTACCGCTCTCAGTCAGGGTATGTCTTTCGTCTGAATGGAGGAGCAGTGAGCTGGAAGAGCTCAAAGCAAAGCACTGTAGCAGACTCTACGACAGAATCAGAATATTTAGCAGCAGTTGAAGCAGCTAAGGAAGCAGTTTGGATAAAGAAATTCTTGACAGAGCTGGATATCGTACCTAGTGTTCTGGAAGGAATTGAGTTGTTTTGTGACAACAATGGTGCTATTGCGCAAGCAAAAGAGCCAAGGTCACATAACAAGTCCAAGCATGTGATGAGGAAGTATCACCTCATTCGAGAGATAGTTGACAGGAAGGATGTCAGAATCTGCAAAGTTCATACGGATGAGAACGTGGCTGATCCGCTAACTAAACCCTACCTCAACCCAAGCATGAGTGTCACGCTAGGGCTATAGGCTTGAAGCAAATGTTAGAGTGGCTTTAGATTGTACTAGGTTTAGAGAAACTTATTACAATGTAAAGACATGGTTTTGCTATTTATGTTTTATAATAAATTTTGTCTTATTTAATTTTGGTTTGGTATTAAATAAAATGTCCAAAATATATCTTGAATTCTATGGTTTTGTCAAATATGTGATTTGATGAATGAAACACCATAAGTGAACAGAATTCATAGAATATTAAAGTTCCTAATCTAAGTCATTAAACTGGACATAAATGACTTATTAAAGGGATTAGCATATAAGATTGATTGATAGCGCCGTTTCATGGGCTATGGAAACATAGAGATGTTTAATCAATCATATGGACATGTATAGTTGATACATAGTCGAACTTGACCTACTTAGAAGTTTTATAACTTCGAAATTATATTAGTAGATTCCTGAGACATGAGTAGAACATTACTTAGCCCAATGATTAGTATAGCTTTGATACTGTCAAACGTCATGCCGTAAAAGGGGACTATAAAGGCAGCATTCAGGTTGTGCTAAAAGTTGAGTGGGAGTATTGGTTACTACAAGATTGGAAAGTCCTCCTATATGAGATAGGATAGGTGTCTTGGCCCCTTGAAGAGTGAAAAATTGAAAATGCATGGCCGTGCTCAAATGGATCATTCGATGATCATTTGTTTGACAATTTGAACTCGGATTTCAAGGAATAATTTGAAAGCTAGTATGGATGATATAGAAATATGATCATACTATCAAATTAAGACATTAAGAGACTTGAGGAATAAAAACATTGCACACTCGTCTCGGACAAGTGGGAGATTGAAGGATTTATGTCCTCGACTTAAATGCAATTACTAATATTAATGGATCGTATTATAGAGATAATAAGTTCGTTATATTGGGTCGTCTATACGTCTTGCTAGAGAAATATAGAACTTCGGATTAGTAAATAAATAAACCCGAAGCCCAATGTAACGGATCCTACAAGGTCACACATTAAACTTGGATCAACAAAAGAAACCTAGAGCCCAAGAGGGCCCTAGGGTGGCCGGCCAAGAGAGGAGAAAAGGAGAGAATCTGACCTAAATACTTTTATATATTTGGGTTAGGCAGAAAAGAAAACAGTCAGTTTATTCTCTTATTATTTTCTCTCTCCTATTCTCTCTCTTCAAAAGTCACGTTATACTCCAAGAAAACAAAGAAGAAGTTTCTTCCTTTCCAACTAGCATTGGTGGAGTGTTGATCCGGGTTGGTGGACTAAGTAGAGGAATCACATCTGAGATTCTCAATCCGGGTTATTCAAGCTTTGTGGAAATCACGCTACAAAGGTTATTTCTAAACTTGTATGTGATCCTTAATTGTATATGCATGTGATCCTGATTTAAGTGCTTATGAATTTGATTCATGAAATTCCGCTTTATAGTACTTATATATTCCTACAGGCACGAATGGGGTTCGAAGCAGGGATTGTGGTGTCGGTTATCGGTGGCGCGCCGGCGAAGCTCAGGCGCCGCGAAAAGGGTGGCTGGCGAGTAGTGGTTCGCAGGTGGCTGGCGTGCTGTGGGGGACGCAGTAGATGCTGCGAACCGGAAGGGAAAAGGGCTGGCGGTGGTCGCGGTTCTGGCGACGTTGTTCAGGTGATCGGGCGGTTTTTTGAGTGGTGGTTTTTCAGTGGTGTGGTGGCTCAAGGAAGCAGAGGAGAGGAGGTTTGAAATGGTGGATTGAAATTTCCAAATTTTCAATTTCAAAACCAAAAATCAGAATTTTAGGAAGAAGAAAAAGGATTGAAGCAAACCTTTTGAGTTGTTTTGCTTGAGAAATCTGATGAGAGTGAATCAATATTTATAGAAGAGGTTTGGGCAGAAAATGTAATGGGGTTGAGTGAGTTGTGTTGAAATTCTTGGTTTGAGTGCTTTGAACCAGACGAGGGGGGAGGAGGGAGATGAAGGAAGGTGTTGCAAAATCTTGGTTTGAGTGTTGAATTCAGATGAAGAAGAAGGGAGGAGGAGGAAGGTGTTGAATTTTTCATGGTTCTTGTGCCTTGAACCAGTCGAAGGAGAAGGAGGGGGATGAAGATGAAGATCAGTTTTCATCTTTCCTCTTTTGTTTTGTTTTCATTTTATTTTTTTTTCTTTTTGGCTAAAAGGCATATGGGTATGGACTTGGCATTTGGGCTTTATACAATATGGATGGACAATTATGAATGGACAATTAGTATAAGGATACCCATAACAAATGTAAAAGTTATTTAATTAGAAATAATGAAATGAATAATAAAACAAGTAAATGATTTATTTTAAGTGAAAGTATTGTGTCAGACCGTTTGACACAATACATTTGGTCAGACCACACAATACATTACTCTCCTACCTCCATTTTCCTCCGACGCCTGGTGAGATCCTTGTCTTCTCCCTCTCTCTCCTCCTTTCCTAAACTATGGCAGCTTCCTGATTCCTTTCTTTTGCCTTTAATTTTGCTTTCATTTATATCTATATTCATGAATTTGTAGCTTATGAAAATTTCCGACGAACCTTATCTTCTTCCACTGCAACTCAATATAATTCCACCTTCTCCAAACTTCTTTCTCTTCTCGTCATCTCTTTTGTTTATTGTGGTAGATTTTCAGTTGGAGATTCAAGTGCAAATGAAACATCATCTCCAAATCTAATGAAGAATATTTGATTACAGAAGTTCCCATCTCCATACTATTTCTTCTTCTTGTTTCTCATTCATCAAGAACACCATCATATTTCTTGTTTTGAGGTTAGAAGTTTTCTTCATGAAATTCTTAATTTCAGTCTTCATTCTTTTCCTATTTTCCATTTTCAGTTAAACTTTGTTTTGTTTCAGTTGGACTTTGTTTTGTTTTAGTTGGACTTTGGTTTGTTTCAGTTGGACTTTGTTTTGTTTCAGTTAGACTTTGTTTTGTTTCAGTTGGACTTTGTTTTGTTTCAGTTGGACTTTGTTTTGTTTCAGTTGGACTTTGTTTCGTAATATGTATACCAACTGAAACAAATAATGGACCAACTGAAACAAAATGAAGACTACCTGGAAAAAAATAAAGACCAACTGCAACCATAACTAAGTAAGCTACTGAAGCAGAAGAACCAACTGAAAAAAAAATGAAGACTACCTGAAAAAAAAATGAAGACTACCTGAAAAAAAAATAAAGACCAACTGAAACCCAAGTAAGTCTAACTGAAGCAGAAGAACCAACTGAAAAAAATGAAGACTACCTGAAACAAAAATGAAGACTACCTGAAACAAAAATGAAGACTACCTAAAAAAAATAAAGACCAACTGAAACTCAAGTAAGTCTAACTGAAGCACAAGTGCTTCTAACTGAAGTCGTCCGACGAGAATATTGTGTCGGACCAGTCCGACACAATACGAACTCTTATTTTAAACTTTGTTAAATAAATCAAAACTAAATGAAATCATTATTTTAATAAACATAGTTATCAAATAAAATCACATTATCATAAAATAAATTTTGAGTGGATATAATATTAAACCTTAATGAATAATAAAATAACTTCTGAAAATTCGGGGTATTACAGAAATAACTCGAACTTATGAAAGTCATAATTCGTTGAGTAGAAGTCTCCCTGAGTCTAGTTTCAAAATCCTCTGAAATTATTCAATTATCATAGACACATCAAAAGTTCTAGTCAGAAGAGTAGACGTGACTCATTTTCCACATTTCTTCGAATGATTTTCCACTTTATTTTTGCTCAAACTTGTACTATACATATCCAAACGATCCTTATGCAATGCACCTTCTTTCCAATGCTCATAATCCTCAAGATTAGCTAATCATATTACAATTACGTTCTCATTACATGAAATTCATCAAAAAACAAGAAAATATACCGAATAGGAGGAGAATAACATAACATAAGAAATTAATGCAATATGAGCCTAAATATGAATCTAAATGCTCTAAAATGCAAGCTAAATGCACCTAAAACTATATATGAATGTGGAGAACGTATTGTGTCGGACTCGTCTGACACAACATTATCGTCGGACGACATAAGACCACGCGCGCGCAGCAAATTTTATAACGACAAAAAAAAATAAAAACAAAAACAACAGCTTCATCCGCCATTGTTCAACCGGAAATCTTCATACTCATCCGCTTTCTCCCTGCAAGTAAATCTCATTTCAACATTCCATTTCTCAATCTAGTTAAAGCAAGAATGTCAACCGAAGATTCGAACTCCCAAATCGAAAGTTCATTGAAAAATGAACTAACCAATGAGAAAGGTAACACAGATCTCACATTGATCAGCAAGTTTCACATAATAACTCAACTTATAAATTCATATTAAGAAATGTTTGATATAGATAGCAGATCAGGAAAAAAAAAAGAAATTACATGGAGAATCAGCTGGAAAAGACGACAAAGAAACAGGTGCAACAAAATAATTTTCACTTGCATTAACTCATTTTCAAATTAGCATTTACATTGTCTCAGTTAGTATGTCTAAAATTTTCATTTACAAAAGTCTATTCGAATCAGACTAATAATTTCAAGTCCACTTCTTTTTTCAGTTAAGGTCACTTCTTTTTTCAGTTAGACTTATTTATTTTTCAGTTGATCTTCATATTATTTCATTTAGTATAATGATTCTTTCATTTCATTCTATTCCAATTAGACTAAAAAATTTCAGTTAGCATTTACATTGTTTCAGTTAGACTTCTTTTTTCAATTAAGGTCACTTCTTTTTTCAGGTAGACTTATTTATTTTTCAGTTGGTCTTATATTATTTCATTTAGTATAATAATTCTTTCATTTCATTTTATTCCATTTAGACTAATAATTTTCAGTTGGGATTTACATTGTTTCAGTTAGTATATCTAAAATTTTCATTTACAAAAGTCTATTCGAATCAGACTAATAATTTTCAGTTAGACTTATTGATTTTTCAGTTGATCTTCATATTGTTTCATTTACTTTCTCAAAATTTACAATTAGACAAATGGACCATACTCAGGTCACTTCTTTTTTCAGGTAGATTTATTTATTTTTCAGTTGGTCTTTATATTATTTAGTATAATGATTCTTTCATTTGATTCTATTCCAATTAGACAAAAAAATTTCAGAAACTTATTATTTTCAGCTACACTTGTTTAGTTTTCAGTTAGTGCGTCTGTTCTTTCAGTTAGTATGCTTATTTTTTGTCAATGAACTCAACAGGTGAACATGAATATCTCAAGTACATCAATGACGATAATATCATAAGCAGTTTAATAGGGAGACATGTTACATATCTCAAAGATGGTTACAACTTGTATCAAGCTCATTTAAGAGCATTAGGATTTAGTATTAGGAAACAAACTCGCTCTAAGGAGGAGGAGAATTGATAATTCTATATACGAATTCTACTTGGTTTGCTCAAAGGAAGGAGCCTCAAAATCAACAAACAAAATAAGAGAACCAAAAGAACGAGACACACAACAAGATCATGTTCAGATACCAGATGTTGAGGAGCCAACCAAGGAAAGAAAGGAAAGGGTGGTCAATGAGACAAGAACAGCATGCAAAGCCATGGTAAGATTTAAGCAAGAAAAACCTGGGGAAGACTTTCTTGTTGTAGCTCATGAGTTGCAGCACAACTATGAGTTCGTAATACAACAAGAACTAGATCATCTGATATCAGAAAGGAGGATAACTGAACAAAAAGGCCAGCTAATAGAAACAATGGTTGAATCTAGCATAAAGCCAATGCATGCATACAACTTTTTGTGTCATGAGGCTGGATCAGAGGAAGTAGTAGGACGCACAAAAAGGGACCATCTAAACTATATCACACAGTACAGAACAAGATTGGTTGAAGGAAAGGATACGCAGAGTGTGTTGGACGTACTTCAGCAAAGAGCGGATGATGATCCTGCATTCTTCTATAGGCTGAAATTTGGGGAACATAACAACATTGTCAGCTACTTTTGGCGAGATTCCATGATGTTGGAGGACTTTAGAGCCTATAGAGATGTTATGATATTCGACACCACTTATAGGACAAACAAGTATGGACTGATATGTGCACCATTTGTTGGCATAAACTGCCATTGGAAAACAACAATGTTTGCATGCGCTTTCATAACTAATGAAAAGGAAGAGAGCTTTGAATGACTGCTAGAAACATTCAAGAGAGCAATGTGTCAACAAGAGCCAAAGACAATTTTCACTGATCAAGATAATGCCATGGGCAATGCAATTGAAAAGGTATAAATAACATAAACTCACACAAATGAATACAAAGCTGTCAATTTGTATTATTGTTATCATTTCAGTTGCATGTCTTATTGTTTCATTTCAAAGATCTACTCTTTCAGTTAGATTTATAAGCATTCAAATGAAAATGATTTGAAGCATATTATGTACTATCTTAAAACAGGTTTTCTCAAATTCAAAACATAGGCTTTGCCTTTGGCATATAGAGAAGAACTTTGTAAGCCACTTCGGATCCCTCAAGACCAATGGAGACTTCAAGAACATGTTCAAGCACTGCTTGATGGGGTGTCAAAATGAATCAGACTTTGAAGAATTATGGACAAGAATGATGGAAATGTATGGACATGAGAAAAAGGAATGGTTCGATCAAGTATATGATCAGAGACACAAGTGGTGCACCGCGTTAAATAGGGATATGTTTTCAGCTGGAATCTTATCATCGCAAAGAAGTGAAGTCACAAACAAGGCAATATCATTCAATGCAAAAGCAACAACAAACTTGTTTGAATTTTACCATATATTTAAGCAAATAGTGAAGAGATGGAGAAGCAATGAAACTAGTGACAACTTCCGTAACAGAACCGAACATCCCAAAGCTGTCAAATCCAACTCAAAGCTCCTGAAACATGCAGCTGATGTATACACACTAGCACTGTATAATGACTTCGAAACAGAGTATGAGTGGGCAATGGCATCCTTTTTACAAGCATTTGCAACAGAAAACTCAGAGTTGAAGTTGTTTGAAGTCTCACCAGAAGAAGATTTCAGCAATTCACATACGCTAGCATACGATGAGGCTACAACAGAATTAGTGTGCTCATGTCAATGCTTCACAGAGATGGGGATGCTTTGCTTTCACATCATAAGGGCCATGCACATGTTCAACATATTTCAAATCCCAGAAAAATATATCCTTAAGAGATGGACAAGACCTTGCAAAGTCAGCAGTATGGGAGAATATTCAAGGTTAGTGAAATAAATCAATATAACTAAGTGACAAATTAATGTAACTAACTAAAACAATTAAGACACCACCTAAAACAATTTATCAACTATCTGAAAACTTTAGTTAGCCAACTGAAAACGATAAGGCTCCAACTGAAACACATAATCAACTAGCTGAAAAGTTTTTATTGGCAAATGAAATAATTGTTTTTATTGGCAAATGAAACTGAAAAATTAATATAACTAACTGAAAAATAAATATAACTAACAGAAAATTAAGTTAGGGTTTTTTATGGGGGGTTGGGAGTTTTTTGAGGGTTTTGTTTTTTTTTGAGGGGGGGGGGGGGTGTGGCCGTGTGGGTGAAGGGTGTTTAGTTGTTTTGGTTAGACAACGGAAAAAATTACCTGATAAGTACCTTAATAGAAAGGCTCTAACTGATAAAATTAAGACTCCAACTGAAATAATTTTTAAACCACCTGAAACATTTAGTTAGCCAACTGAAAAAAAGGCTCATGCTGAAAAACTAGTATAACTAACTGATAAATTAATGTTACTGATTAACAAAAAATTAATTGGGGGTTTTGTTTGTGTGTAGGAGGGGGGGTTTTGGGGGTGGGGGTTTTGGGGTGGGGGTTTGGGAGTTTGGGGGTTTTTGTTTGGGGGGGGGGGGGTTGGTTAGACAACTGAAAAATTACCTGAAACACTTAACTAACTGAAAAATTACTGTAACTAACTGAAACAATTAAGACACCACCTGAAACAATTTATCAATCTGAAAACTTTAGTTAGCCAACTGAAAAAAGTAAAGCTCCAACTGAAACACTTTATCAACTAGCTGAAAATTTTTTTCGCCAAATGAAATAATTGACTAAGAAATTGTTATTAAAGCAGACAAGGACCAAAACCCAAATGCACTATTATGGACACCATGGAGACATGCAATAACCAAGAATTTCTACAACCTAGTGTCAATATGTCAATCGAGTGAGGATGCAAGAAAATTATGTGACAAGTCGTTGAAGGAATTATACAAATCGGTAAAAGAAGTTTTCAAGACCGATCAACAAAAACAACAAGAAATCGAAGACGAAGAACTACGAAGAGAGACAGTTGAAAATCTTGAGGTGATAAAGACAAAAGGAAGACCCCCAAAGGGAAACAAGAGAGTAAAAGGACATTTTGACAAGCGTAAAATGAAGACAAGGCATCCAAATGAATATGGAACAAAAACCCCAAATGTACCTGAAGTTGAATAGTGTAAAAATAATATTAGTTTTCAATTGTATTCCAGTCAGTAATTATTTTCAGGTACACTAGTTTATTTTTCAGCTAGTCTTTATAGTGCTTCAGTTAGTTTCCTAAAATTTATATTTACAAATATATGTCATACACTTATCATTCTGAGTTAGGTTTTTCACTTTTCAGCTGGTGATTGTATTTTTCCACTTAATTCTCAAACAATTTCATTTACCCGAATGTATTCCTTTCATAGTAAGTGTAAATGTATAATTCTAAACATTAAAAATATCAATTGAGTTGTGTGCTATTTCTACTGTACATTACAAAATTGAGTTGTGTGTTATTTCTACCGTACATTACAATAAATAAATAAAAAAGACAGTTTGGCAACTAAGAATAACGAAAATTCAACAGTTTGTTTAATCTGTCTTTGTCTTCATAGTGATCATTCAACACTGCTTCGACATCCTCCTCGTGCTTCCTCCTTCGCTCTAAAATTCGTGGTTCTTCTTTATTTGTCCTCTTTGATCGATTAACTGCTAATCTATCAAGGACACCCTCTTTTTCCTTCCTTAACTTCTGTCTTGCAATAAGTTCAGACTTCTTTGCTGACCAAACATAACAATCACACTTCACTTTGTCTTTTAATTTGTTTAAAGGATGATCCACTAGACGAAGTGCAAGCTTGCACCGCTGAAAGTTTTTGGTGGCTGCCTGAAAATTAAAAAAATCAACACTATTAAAAAATTTCAAAAACAGAAATCTAACAAGTAAAAATTCTCCCAAAAAACCATAAAGTTATCATACCCTTTTCAGGTCAAGAAGTGGAAACTCGTTCGCATTTTCACCATCGTACAGCTCCATACACTTGATTGCATACACACCACAATCATGATTGTTTTCCTTGTTTCTCCAAGGGAAAAAAAGAGTTACTTTCTCCCAATGTTGGAGATGATCAAAATCACGACATCTCATATTACCACATTGCATAAAAGCATCAAAAGCACGACACTGCATTTGAAGATGAAAAAGTAAAGAACCATTAAAAAACAAGTAATAAAATGAAATAAAAAACGATCCCATCACAAAAGGGTACGTACAAAGTATGTAAGACTGTTAAATCCCTCATAAACATATCTATCAATATCCTTCATGTCTGTACGATTGTGAATGTTTCCAATCCTTTTAACTTTCTTGTTGAGCACTAAAACAGTATAATGATCATCCTTGTGAACAGGAACAAAAATATGGAAGATACACATAAGATAAAAAAGCAATAAGTCTACCCGAAAGAAAACGAAGAACTAAATGAAATACTAACAACACTAGCTGAAACAGAAACTCGGACTAACTGACAGATTGGAAACACTGACTGAAATATAAATTAATCCAAATGACAACAGTAATAAATTCAACTGAAACAATAAAGGATGTCAACTAAAACAAAGAATCAAATTCAATGAAACAAAAAATTAGCACAAAATGAAATAAAAACTATAACTAGCTCAAACAATTACAAAATTATCAGAAAGTAAGCATAATACTATCAATTATTGAAACATATCAAACGAACTGAAATCAAAAGGGAAAAAAATGGTAAACAACGATAAAATCCCACTAACCAGTTCAGTTTGTCGAATATCATTCCTTGAAAATGCTTTCACCCATGCAGAAAGAGCGTCATTACATTTCTTGGAGATTAAATCATCTTCTTTTGTAACTAACTTTTTCTTCTTCTCTTCCAATTCTTTCAATTTCTCATCATATTCACTAGTTCCCTCCAACTTCTTCAAAATAATCTCATTTTCATCAATTTCACTATCAAACTCAACATTTTTTGCCTTCTCTTCACACATCCAATTCATATAGTTCTGCAACAAAAGAAAACATATACTAAATAACCAACTGAAAACAGATGAAAACAGAATATGACAAACTAAAAACAGAAGATGACCAACTGAAAAAATAATATGACCAAATGAAAGCAGATGTATAAAAAAAATGAAAAGAGAATATGACCAACTGAAAATAAAACTAAGCCATAACACTAACCACATAGTACACCATCAACATAAGTGAAAAATAAAAAGAATTGAAAAACTTACTGAAAAAATAAAATTATATTAGATAGAAACACTTACAAAAGGCATCAAATTAAACCAAAATCTCCTCGTTGTAGAAGATGATTCCTCTTCTTGCCTATTAAACATATATGCGCATCCATCAATAACTCCACTAGTCAACCAACCGTGACGAGGCATGCTAACAAGGTCGAACTTGTACAACTGAACCGAGTAGTTGTTGTCGTGATTCTCGAAGTCCACAATGATATCACTTTGTAGTTCATCTTGCAGCATCAAATTATTCGTCTTTGTAGGTTCAGAATTTGGATCCAATGACAGCCTTGAAACGTCGTCAAACTCATTGTAGAAGAGATAATCAACCAGCAACACGTTTTCAGGAGAGAGATCATTCAGGTACTTGTTATATTGCTTCAAGCTTCAACACAAAATTAGGCCATGATTATTGACAGGGATAGCCTGCAAACCAAGTGCAGAAGAAGAACCAACACCAGCTACGTCTCCAATATCTTTCTTCGTCCTCTTCTTTTTTCGGCTTTCATAATCAACTCCATATTTTGCAATCTTGTCAATGAGTTTATCCAAATCATCATCCTCAGAATCATCACCTTTTCCCTCCACTCTCGAAACTTTCTCAGATTTCTCCGAATTATAGTCATAGTCCCACCCCTTCAATAATTCAGGTGTTGAAAGAATTTTTGATTTTGAATGTTTCTTAGGTATGTACGATTTGTATGATGATTGATCAAGAGAAGAATAAGAGTCATCACCCTGCATTACATTAAAATATGAAAAAAATACTTAAACAAAAATGACAGATATCGTATACTAACTGAAACATAAACAAATACTAACTGACAAGAAACATACACTAACTGAAATAGAAACAGATACTAACTACCAAGAAACATACACTAAATGAAACATGAACTAATACTAACTGACAAGAAACATACACTAACTGAAACATAAACTAATACTAACTGACAAGAAACATACACTAACTGACAAGAAACAGATACTAACTGAAACATAAACTAATACTAACTGACAAGAAACATACACTAACGGAACCATAATTAACTAATACTAACTGACAAGAAACATACACTAACTGAAATAGAAACAGATACTAACTAAGAAGAAACATACACTAACTGAAACAGAAAAATAACCAAACTAAAACACAAACAAACAAACGGAAAAATAAATTAATACCTACTGAAACAAAATGCAGTCTAAAAAACAAAAACTATACTTACACGAGGATATTTTACTTTAACTGGAGTGATGATTGGAATTGAACTTCCAACACCCTCACCACTGTCTGCACTGTCTGCACATCCAACACCCTCACCAATAGGACTCAGAGTTAATAGTTGGAATGAAGGGCATGAAGGATCAGCACTTTTAAAAGCAGGACCACTATCAGGACCACCAACAGGACGCTGATGACGCAGAAGGCGAACGTAATCAAATATCTTTTTCCCTTTACCAGAAGGTTCAACTTTCGAAGACCTTCTACTATAGACGTTCTCAACAACTTCTGTAACACCCCAGAATTTCAAAGCGGAAAAGAAAGAAATAATAATAGTATTGAAAGGACGATGGCGGAAACATCGTCTTCTGGGAATGTCACTACTACAAGAAATGCGTTTAAATAACTAAGTGATAAACCAACATAAGGAAATAGTATAAATAAATTGAATCAATTAGAGTAATAACAAAAAGAGAAAATTAACTCTTCAACTAACTAAAAGTCTAGGCCTAAAACATCTAGCTTTTTAATGCTCACAACTCAACCCGAGCCCAAAATCAAAGAAGGTTCCCATCAACATAACCAGCAAAATATACAACAAACATCCACAATCAGTGGGGAGTAACTAGCAGTTCTCCCAGAACAAAAGAAATCAAAGCATGATTCAGACATAGATTAATAAGAAAGGAAATAATAAAGTCAAGTCAATTACAATATGCATCCACTTCCATGTAACTCACAAATAACGCAAATGAATAATAAATAACAAGTGACTTGGATAAAAATAAATAAATCATCTCAAGAGTACTTTTATAAAAAATAAGAGTATAGGTAAAACAAGTTATTGAGTCAGAAACCGAACGCCAGTGAATCGCAATTCACTTCCTAAGGTTTGTCAGATCGCAATCTCTAGGTCATTCTATGGGCTTATGTTCCCCATTGCCTGTGTCTAAGAATGGCCAAACTCCCGATGCAGGGTAGAACACGCAGAACTCCCTGACCTCTCGGACGACAACAATTAACCCAGGTGTACCCCTAGTTCGCAAACCAGGTGGTTGGCATGTTCTTCACGGGGACTACATCTATCCCACCGGATATTCTTATCTCAAAATAAAATCATAAATATCATCAAAGTATCATTCATCTAAAAAATATTCGTCAAAAGGGATGCCACCCGGCCTTATACCCATAATTCATCAAAAGATATTTCTTCAAAATTTCTTCAAAATAGTAACTTAAAAACTTAGAACAAATGTTCCAACAATAAATACTTTAAACATCACTAACAATTCAAACAGAAATGCATCATAACAAATAAGATCACAAATTAACTCCAAGGCTTTTTAAATAAATAAAACGTACACAACTAATCATTTTTACATAAATCAAACATAAACATAATGATACCCAATAATACTTATAGCAACTTACTAAACACTAGAATCCAAAAACATGAAAGATCACAAATAATTTCTGATTAACAAGCTCTTAAATAATTAAAAACAATATCCTCAATTTCACAACAAAAACTCAATAATAATTATTAAACTAATAAATACGATTATTAAAATAACACGAAAATTATCATACGATCCTAATGGCTCTACTGACATGGTACAATTTTTATTTTAATTTTTGGACTCTAAAAGTATTTTTAAATGTTAATTTACAGATTACTCAATAAAGCCAATATAATAATTAAAAATAAAAATAAACCCCCAAAAATTACCAAAAATTTACATAACATGAATAAAATCACGACAATACATAATATACAAAGAAATGAATTTTTCGGCCTCCAGAAATAAGTTTTACAATTTATATACCGATAGAAACGAAAATTCAAAAACAGATAAATCAATTAAATACACTGGTAAACAGTAGGAAAAAATTCTTCTATGGCATGATATACATACAGCACATATAACATGACCCAAAAAAAAAATTCCAGAAATTTTAACATTCGTTCAATAATTATTATGTAAATAAGCCAAAAACGAACTAAATAACAATTAAATCAAATAAATACTAAAATCAGTCGAAAATTATTTTTCTATATACAATATTCATACAGCATGCATCAAGTATAAGCATGTCAAATTTCATCAATAATTTCATTCAAAAAGTATTTTAAATAGTTTCTAGCGTAATAATCTAATACCGAACAATACTCTAATCACTATTGTTCTAAGATAACTACTAGTTACCTGGAACGTCGGGAGGAGAGCTGAGTCTAAAGAGATAGTTAAGAGTTATGCATACAATCCAATTCCTCTTATAACCCCAAAGCACAACGAACGATAAATTGTAGCAACAAGTCACTAGGCGTTTTCTTCTTGAATATTGAAAAATCTCATTTCATGCTGTTCTGGTCCGACCATGATTTCCGGCGATTTAAAGATTGTATTCACAATCGCTCGGGTCAAAGTGAAGATCAAGATGTTATAAACATTCTGTCAAAATTTGACGAAGATCAAACGGTTAGATCTCCGGATACGATTATTTTCGTGAAGGTGTGACAGGAAAAACCGGGTTGAACCTTTCTCTTATTTTTCACTTCTCTTCCTCTTCTCTCTTTTCTTTGAAAATGACGAGGCTTAATGAAGAATGATGTTGAATTTCTCTGATTAAAAATCAGAATTTTACTGGCAAGGAAAAATGAAGGGTTTAGGAGAATGTTAATGAGGGATTAAATGAGCGGTTACAACAGATCCAAAGTTTAGCTCAATAAGCACCAAAACTCTTCATCCTCCACTCCATAATTGCTAATTTTCGGCCAACATGACACGCCACATGCGATGCAACATTTCATCACCCAAGTCGGTCCAACAACGTTACAAAAACGATACACGATAAAAATGCATCCTAAACGCGCAAATAAATAACGAAACTAATATAACTTTCAAAATAAATAACTAACAACTTAAAATAAATATATATAAATATATCACAGCATATAAATATATATACACATTTTTACAACACGTTCCAAAATAATTTAAATAATAAATTATTATTTTTACAAAAAAAAATCATTTTAATGTAAACAAACACCAAAAATAAAGGGTGAAAATTACGGGGTATTACAACTTCAACAATGGGAGGAGGAGTAGAAAGATCAACAACTTCAACAACAGCGGTAGGAGTAGGGATAGGTGTAGAATCAACAATCTGCTTCTCACAAGAACTCTTCTGCAAACCAGAATTATGAGTAACACTCTTATCCTTGTCCTTATCCTTATCCTTATCCTTATCCTTAACCTCTTTAAGTTGATCATCATCAGCATTCCTCGTCTTATCATCTTCCTTTGGTTCTTTCTCATCATCTTCATTCAGAACAAAAACAATAAAAAAAAAAGCTATATACACAAGAGCTGAAAAACACACAAAATCAAAAATGAATCAATTCATTGACAAACTGAAACAATGTTTCCACCAGATGAAATAAAAACAAATAGAAAAAGTTTCATTTGGTATTTTTATGATATTCAGCTGGTATTAATATTATTTCAGTTAGATTTTCAGAGTTTTTAGTTGGTCTTTTTATTCTTTCAGTTACCTCTTTAACTTTTTCATTTAAACAAATGCATTCCACTCAAACTGAAATAATGTTTCCACCAGATGAAAAACTCCAACAATCAAATGAAAACAATAAAATCAAAGGAACTTACTGTCACCATAATCTTTATTTCCTCCTTTCTCTTCATCTCCTTAAAGACCAACATCAGAATCATCATTATCATCCTGCTGCTTCTTTGTCTCATTATCATTCTGGTCATCCTTATCATCATCATCATCATCATCATCATCATCACCATCTTTAAGTTGATCATCATCAGCATTCCTCATCTTATCATCTTCCTTTTGTTCTTTCTCATCATCTTCATTCAAAAACAAAAATAATAAAAAACAAGCTAAATACACAAGAACTGAAACAATGTTTCCACCAGATGAAAAAAAAATGGACCAACTGAAACAATCCAGCAATCAAATGAAAACTTGAATGAAATAAAAACAAATAGAAAAAGTTTCATTTGGTATTTATATAATTTTCAGCTGGTATTTATATTATTTCAGTTAGAGTGTCACGGTTTTCAGTTGGTCTTTTTATTCTTTTAGTTACCTCTTTAACTTTTTCATTTAAACAAATGTATTCCACTAAAACTGAAAACAATAATCTTTATTTCCACCAGATTAAAAACTCCAACAATCAAATGAAAACAATAAAATGAAAGGAACTTACTTCCTCCTTTCTCTTCATCTCCATGAACACCAGCATCCAAATCGAAATGCACATTCCGCTTCACCAACGGTGCAATTGTAGGATCAACTTTGTTTGCGCTCTCTTTCGTTGCCAAATGACGCATGCATATGTCGTCAATTTGATTCAAAAACTATGGATTAAAAACTTCACTGTCATCCAGAGAAAGACTGTCTTGAGACAACTTCTCGCCTTCTTCCCGAATGTTTTGTGCAATATCCAAGTTCACTTGACAGCATGCAAGCGCATTCCTCTTTAACTTGTGCATGTTCTTGTAACACCCCGATAATTCTCTCTTTCTAGAAATAACCTTATAATATTAAACTTAGAAAATTACCCAGGCATTATCGTCCGTGTGATAACGTATCGGCTTATTCAGAATTTTGCAGCGGAAAACAATTTACTAAAAACCAACTTTATTAAAACTCACTAAATAAAAGACAAGTGTTTGAAACTTAAACACACCAACTTAAACAAATCACAAACTGAAATAAAGATGTTCCTACGAAAACAGAACTTAAACTATGCTAGATACATAAATAGTCTCTCCATTCCAGATTTCCAATGCGATGCACATCTGCGAACCTGTAATGTCAATGCAATATCGACTCTGCTCACCAGAAGGATCATCACTGGATCAATAAGGCAATGCCATGATCACACACACAAACAAGCACGTAATCAGCAAAGCTGAGTACTACATATCAGGTATAAATAATCTTAAACATGATACTACATAAATAACATGCAAGTATAAATAATAAGATAAGCAGATAATAACTTGCAGACAGCTTTTACTGAACTAGACTCTAAACCATATTTCTTCCTTTAAATGGAATAGTTATTAGACGAGTTGACTTATCTAATTGACACGGTCGTTGCACGTGCCAAATTAAATACCTAACTTAGCCTAATATAGGGTAAGAAAGGGTCGAATCCACAAGGAAGCAAAGATTAATCAAGGGTTGAATGTGATTTAGCGAGCTAAGACTATTTTTGGGGGTTTTTGAAATTAGTGAACAACTAAGAAATTAGGAACTAAGAAGCTAACAAATAGATTAAATAATCCGAATCAAACTATATTAAAAGGACACTAGGGATAGGGGATTCACGAGCTAACAAATTATCAACCAAATCGTCAAGCCAAGGGGATTCAATAGGGTCGATTAGGGGACTCGATCACTCAAATGCTTCCCAATTACTCTCTCGAGCTAATTAGGAGGACTTAATCAACCGATTTTACCTATTCTTATGGTAAAATCGGTTAATCAAGTATTTCCACAACTCATAGTGATCCAAACGAGGTCCTAGGGAGTCAAACACCTATTCTCATGGTGAAGCCAACCTATAATCTAGCTAAAGGTCTATCTAAGATTTCATTTCTCAATCCTTCACCTTAGATTTCCACAACAAGTTCAAATGGTGATCAATCAAATAAACAAGGCAATCAAATTAGTTAGACAACACAATCTCACCCAAAGTACACCCCCAAGCTTGACTTTTAAGGCCAACTCATGGTTAGCAAGGTCATCCCCTTCCCCTAGCTACTAATCTACTCACTAGCCATGGAAAGGATAAATAAAAAGCTTGAAGCAACAATGGTGAAGCAATAATGGTGAGAATCATATCTAATAAGCTAATCATCAACTAATTACTACTAATCAATACCAAAGCAAGATAAAACAAACATAAAAGCAAATAAGAGAAAAGATAGAAGAAATACTCAAAGATGGATGATATTCAAATGCAAATCTCCATTGAAATAGCTTCAATAACCCACATTCAAAAGTTTAGATATAGTTTCTCTCTCTAGGTTCTACTTCTCTCTCTAGAAACTCTCTCTCTAATTAGAACTAATTAATTTTCAGGAAATTAAAACTTAGTCTTAGAATTATTACAAAATTGGTTTTATACCCCGTAGAAACAAGGGCAAAGTTGTAAAAGACGAAACAAAAAGAACGAAGTTTATGGGCGTTGGAGCGCCCGCTCCGGGCTTGGAGCGCCCGCTCCAGCCTCGCTCCAGGGTCGCTCCAATGCTTCTGCCCACTAGTGAAAAGCTTCGACGACGGAGCGCCAGCTCCTTCTAACATGGAGAGCCCGCTCCGGCCTTGGAGCGCCAGCTCCTTCGTCGCTCCTGGGCCGCTCCATGTTTCTGCCATTTGCCTCTGTCTAATATGGAGCGCCTGCTCCTCTTCCTCAGGAGCGCCCGCTCCCCTACTTGGAGCCTCTTCCTTGCTTATCCTTGCTTCAAAACACTCCAAGAACATATTAGATGGGGGAGGGGGTAGAATGCACATGCAAATGAAATGACCTATATGCAACCTAATAGTATGCAAATGAACTAAAACTAAATGCTAAACATGAGAATATGAGAAATGATGGAAAAGGGAAAGAAAAAGGAAACTAAATGGCCTAAAATGAATATAAATGACCTAAACTAAATGCAAATAAGTGAACCTAAAGTCCACTTATCACTAATAATATGAAATACGGGAGCTACCATGTATTCCAGAAATGACCTGCGATATCGAGGAACCTTTGAACTGAAACAGGGATGGTGATCAATCAATTCCTAGAAAAGCCATGAGCTACCACCATGTACTCCAACCCTTAGTGTCCAACTCTAGACGTGCACCAGTCTGAAGTCTATAACTTATTCTCGTTACACTTTACGTTATTTACATGTTATTACTTGTGTTGACACTTACAGACAAGTAACACATAATTTATAAATTAAACAAAAATTCATAATAGAACTTCTTTTATCTTTGGATTATCAAGTGATCACAACTTACAATCCAAGACTACTCACTTCCTTTTTATTCTTGACTCACTTACTTGTTGAACCTAGCCAACAATAAATTTTACCTTTATATAGGTATACTTGTAACTTACCAAATAAAGTCCACGACCCTCATAAGATAATAAAATGATACTTAATGAATACATGCATTACATTTTTTTTTTGAGGGGAATACATGCATTACATGATTCACTTAACATAGACTAATTCTTATATGAATTAATAAATAAACTAACTTAATACGCTTGCATCAATAATTCCATACAGACATTATAATCTGATAACATAATCACTTCTAGATCACATGTTGCACACAAGCATATAACATGTAAAATAAATTCCAGCAATCACATATATGAACAAATAGGTTCCTATACATGATACTAATATTTAAATACTCCTTAGAACATATTTCTAAACCACATAGCACGTAGTAATGTACGTACCTTGTATATACTAGCCTGTAGGCCACCTTTAAATCGTTAAAAGTCTCCTACAACGTAATCTCCGCCTAGAAAATAAAGTAACTAACATTAATAACTTGAACCAAAAATACAACAGCTTTAAAACGATCAAAACCCCTTAAAACACGTTTAAAAAATCGTTTTTAAGTTCCAAACTTAAGTTATTTTCTATTCCTAGTATAGTATTACTATTCAAGCAATTAAAAATCCATAAAAACTCCATAAATACTACTTTTCTGAAATTACAACACTTTTAAAATTTAATAACTCTTCTGAAAATATATACAACGTATTTAAAATTATGTACTAAACAAATCTCATACTTTATAATATATTATTTTAGTTTCTAGCAAATAAAAACCCTAAAAACTCTTATTTTCATGATTAAAACTAAAAATAAACTCAACATAATAAATCTGAAATTTATTATATTATAAACTATGATAGCCGAAATTATTTACATAAATAAAACAGTAATTTAATTCGTAAACATGATAAATAATAATAAACTAACATAAAAACATAATCTTTTAATGGAATCTTAGGAAGGAAGAAAGAAAACAACCGACAACAAGGAGAAAAGAAGGCAGCGCCGGTCAGTCCATACGCGGCAGCACACAGCAGCAGCGACTTTCGGTATTTGTGAAGGATTTGTGACGTTTCTTGTTGAATAAGAAACGTTACTTGAAGAAGAAGAAATGAACTTTGAGAGAGAAAGGCCGAAGAACGACACACGAAGGAGAGAGAGAAAAAGTCGAAGAGTGAGGAGAGAGAATGACGTGAGATTGAGAGAAAAATAATGTGTAGGGTGAAATAATTTGGGTTTTTAGGATATTTATATAAAGGCTCCCCTTATGGGCTTAGGAAAAGAGATTATAATTAATGAAACTTGATGACTAATAAGATGGACAATTTAAGACTTTGGTCATCAAATGACTCTTTCCCTTTTTATCCCTTTTTGGGTTTTCGATTCCATTAAACTTCTTTTTCAATATACTTTAATATTCAAAACCTTTATTAAAACATGCTTAATTAAAATATTTCAAATTTTATTAAGCTATGAATAATAATTTCATTTGACTTTTAAAATAGTCAACCCTCTTTAAAAGTCAAATCATTTTCCCAAACTCATTTGGATTTAAATACAACTATATAAATACTTAAATATATTTATAAAATTTCTTTAAAATTGTGGGGGATTACAGTTCTTCACATATTCCTTCGATTAACAGAGCAAAACAAAGAAACAAACAAATGAATATCATAATGACACAAAACCAACTGAAAGCCAAAAGGCGTATCCAAGGTCAAAGGAGAGAGTAAAGACTTTTTATAGGGAAAAAGTGGCATTAATTCACGCTAAGGCGAGTCTCGGACAATCGAGGGGTCTATTAGTACCAAGACCTAGGCATCCAAGCTTAAAGCACCCCTAATACTCCTAACGAGCACATAAGACACTCAAGCTAAATCACCTCTACTCAAAAGCCAAGTTCCCAACCTCTTACCTCTAAATTCATATCATAGAGTTATTCCTTAATTAGGTGATGCAAAAATCTTTTTGATGTTTTCTTTTCCTTTTTTTTTAATGCAAATTATATGCTACATGCAGAGCTATCATGCCATGCAACTATACTACATGCAAGTCAAAGACCTAAAGAAAATGAGAAGAAAATAAAAAAAAAGAAAAAAATGTAAAGCAAAAAGATATATACAAAGCAACAAAAAGAGTAGAAAAAAGGAAAAAGTTATATACATGTAATATACAAGAAAGACAGTCAACCATGTTCGTTCTCATCAAATTCCTCAAGGCAATAAACATTGAAGCACACTCTCCAATCATGCCTCGTAAACCCGACCTAGCAATGCATCCTCTCTAAGACGCGCACCCAAAAAGACACCCCAAACCCTTAAAAATAAGCCACATCCCGCGAGCATAATCAAATATAAACACCCCCCAAACAATCAAGGCACCGTCCTCGGTGCAATCATTCAAAAGAAGTAAAGGGGGAGCGGGGCAAAAGGAACTAGTCCTCGTCCATGTGAGATGGACCGGCTTCCGGAGGGGGGCCATGAGGCTCCCAACCGCCCATGTAGCCCGGCGGCCAAGCGCCGTAGGGGTGGGGATAGGCGGGATCACCCATGGGGTTGGAACCCCCGGGTGCTCGCCAATCATAGGGTGGGTCGCGTTGGGGCCAATACGGGTACGTGGGTTGGCGTTCATTCCATCCCGGTATTGGCCCATGTTGAGGAGGCCAATTTGGAAAGTTGACATAAGGGTCAACATTCCCACTCTGCACATGGTGATGGTACATAGCATCAGTTTGTACCATCATACCACTAAAGTCTTCTCTCATGCCTTGGATCATATTTATCATACGATCCTGGTTGAGAGCAAGACTGTGGTAGGCCCCCTCATAGTCAACAGAGCAGGATGACACTGAGGTACGTCGGCTGGAACTCGGCTCCTCTTGATGGGGAGGAGGAGCTAAGTTGCCGCGTGCGGGCTGGGCGTCCGCGACGGGGGGCTCAAAAGGGATGAGAAGAATCTCACCATCCTCCCCCTCGCGATCAAAGGTGGTCACCGCTGGGTTTGGGAGGTAACAGTGATGACGACCCCTTACCTTCCAAACAAACCGCTCGGGATCGGGGGTAAAGTCGATCCACCCGGCGGCTCTAATATAGTGCAAATCAAGGAAGGGGTTGTCATCAACTGGAGTCAACAAAGAGAGTTGCTCCCCAAACCCAAGAGCGGAGGCAATGATAGTAATCATCCCCCCACAATGAATATCGGATTTGAATAATTCCCCACGGCGTATAGCAAGACACCGTTGGAGAAATAGAAATCCGAAATTCAGCTTGCCCCCACTTTCTTCAGGGTGATGGGAGGCAATGTAGAGTGCACTCACCTCCTCCGATGCTACCTTACTTGGTTCTTTTTTGAGTAAATGGAGGTAACAAGGAGGCGGTGAATGTATCTAAGAATAGGGGAATGCATATGAGAGGAATATCCCGTCTTTGGATCAAAAGGGGCGTATCCGGCAATGTCACGCTAAAATACGTCCCTTTGATAGAAGGTGGGGTATTGCCAAGTCTCGGGATTGCGAATGGCGTTTGAGGCATCACATTGGAAAATTTCATTAAGCCTCGCCAAAGAGATGCATTGGGGTTGTTTGAACAATTGGAAGGAGATTTCATACTCCCCCTCATGTCCCTCAACCTCACGTCTCTCGAGAGAGGCTAAGAATTCCAAGGTGAGGCGCTCATACGTCAAGGCGCTAAAAGTGTGAAAGCGTTCCATGCCTAAAGCAAACAAGGCACGCCTTACATCAACTCTTATCCCTAGACTTTCAAGGGTGTCGATATGGAAAAACTTGGAAGCCTTGATCTTCCGGTGCTTAAGTTCGTCATACGAACGTTTATGTTCGGGTTTGACGAACTTAAGAGCCGGAAGGGTGCCCTTGGTGTTCGTTTGGGAGGTTGAGCCATGATCTTTTTTACTTTTTTTACGCGAATGAAACATACTTGGACTTTAAGGAGAATAGCTCAACCAAGTGATAGTTTTAAAAATCAAAAGACACGAGCTCGACCCAACAAGTAAACACAAAAATAAGGGCACCGATGAAGACAAGAAAAATCAAAGTAAAAATAAGAAAAATTGAAAAGAGACTATATATATAAAAAAAATATATATATATAAAAACAAAAGGAACTAGAAAGATGAAAGGAGTAAGTAACTAAAAGAAAAAGAACGAAAAAAAATCACACAAAAATTTGAAAAAAATCCAAAAATCAGATAAAAAACAAAATCTATCTAAATCTACCAGCTAAATCCACAAGAAACACCACAATCATCATATATTCAATGTACTTAGCCAAATCTAGAAGAAAAATGAAGGTTAGGGTTAAGATCTACCTCCCTCTTTAAGAGGGGTGAAGAAATTCCCAATTGCGAGCAATGTAGGCGATTTCAAGCTTCAAATCGTGCTCCTTACCCTTTTTTTCTTCAAGAATTCTTCCCCAAACTTCAACTTTTAAGTGATGAAGAAGTTTCGAATTTGGGGCTTTTTGACGAAAGTGGGTTTTTTGTGTAGAGGAGGAGAAAATATGAAGGTTTTGTGAAGGACGTGAGTGAAAATATTGAGAGATGAAGGAGATATGGAGATTTGAAGTTGGAGTTTTAATGGAGGTTGGAGAGAGAAAAGAGGGTTTGAGTGAAATGTGAGTGAGAGAGAAGGGGAATGTGAGTGAGAGGGAAGGGGTAGGGCCGGATGGAAAACAAAAGGGAGCTTAAAAAAAATCGCCCGGGCTCAATGGAGCGCCCGCTCCAGCTAAAAGGGAGCGCCCGCTCCGAGCCTGGAGCGGGCCGCTCTTTCATCGCTCCCCCACCGCTCCAAGTTTCTGTTTTCTTTCAAAAAAAATTCGTGGGGCGGAGCGCCCGCTCCCCCCACGCTCCAATCTCTCTGCCTTCCTTGTGATTCTTGCGGAAGGATGGAGAGCCCGCTCCTGTTTATGTGGAGCGCCCGCTCCTCTTGTGGAGCGCGCCTTTTGGGCTCTTTTGGCTCGCTCCTCCTTCCCTTCTTCAACACTTAGCCAATTTTTCATATTTTTCACTCCTCTTTTTTTTTTTTTTTTATTTTTTTTTTTATTTTTTTTCAAAGCCTAGACCCCGGGTTGCCTCCCGTAAGCGCTTCTTTAAAGTCATTAGCTTGACTTCCCTATGATTAAAATTCTCATAGGGAAAGGGGGTAGTCATCCAAAGCAATGTGACCAATGTGCTCAATTTGGGTTCCATCATGGTATACCTTGAGTCTTTGCCCATTTACTTTGAACGTCCCTTTTTCTTCACTCCACACTTCTACCGCTCCATGCGGGAACACCGTTTTTACTTCAAACGGTCCACTCCACCTAGACTTAAGTTTCCCCGGAAAGAGTCTTAGCCTAGAGTTGAAGAGAAGGACCTTGTCTCCTCCTTGAATCTCTCTTCATTATCCTTCGATCATGCCAAGCCTTAGTTCTCTCCTTGTAAATTCTAGCATTTTCATAAGCATCCCGCCTAAGCTCTTCGAGCTCATGAACATCCAAAAGTCTTCTTTCCCCGGATGACTTGAGATCAAAATTCAAAAGCTTGATGGCCCAATATGCTTTATGCTCTAACTCAACTGGCAAGTGGCATGATTTGCCATACACAAGCTTGTAAGGGGTTGTGCCAATTGGCGTCTTAAAAGCTGTCCTATAGGCCCATAAAGCATCATCGAGCTTTAATGACCAATCCTTGCGAGATCGGTTCACGGTTTTCTCCAAGATGAGCTTCACCTCCCTATTTGACACTTCCGTTTGGCCACTACATTGTGGATGATAGGAGAGCCCCATTTTATGATGCACCCCATATTTGGAGAGGAGTGCTTGGAAACTCTTTTTGACGAAATGGGATCCCCTATCACTAATCACGGCCCTTGGAACCCCAAACCTCGGGAATATCACGGACTTGAAGAGCTTGGTAACTACCTTAGCATCGTTGGTGGAGAGGCGATTGCTTCCACCCATTTGGAGACATAGTCAACCGCCACTAAAATATAGGAGTTACCAAGTGAAGAAGGGAAAGGTCCCATGAAATCCACCCCCCAAACATCAAAGATCTCCAACTCTAGAATGTTAGTGAGGGGAATTCATGCCTTTTTGAGATGTTGCCAACCCTTTGACACCGATCGCAAGCTTAACAAAGCTCCAAACATCCTTGAACATTGTGGGCCACCACAATCCACATGATAAGATCTTGGCAACGGTCTTGTCGGAGCCCATATGTCCTCCAAAAGGGGATGAATGACATTTCTCTATCACACTTGCTATCTCATCATGGGAAGGCATCTCCGGTATAAACCATCCTCCCCCCGTTTGAACAAAAGTGGGTCCTCCCACGCATAAAACTTAGAATCATGGAGAAACCGCCTTCGTTGTTGATATGTAAACTCAAAAGGAATAGTCCCACAAGCCAAGTAATTCGCCATGTCGGCAAACCATGGAGTATCAAGGGCTTTGATGGAGTATCAAGGGCTTTGATGGAGTATAAGAGATCATCCTTTAAGCTATCATCAATGGGAAGCTCATGGGAGGGGGAGTCTTCAATCAAAGGTAACCGTGAAAGGTGGTCGGCCACCAAGTTTTCCTTCCCTTCTTGTCCTTAATCTCAATATCAAATTCTTGGAGGAGCAAGATCCATCTAATCAATCGCGGCTTCGCATCTTTCTTGGACATAAGATATTTGATTGCCGAGTGGTCCGTGTACACTACCACTTTGGAGCACACAAGATAAGGCCGAAACTTATCGAAGGCAAACACAACCGCTAACAACTCTTTCTCCGTTGTGGCGTAGTTCTTTTGAGCCGAATCAAGTGTCTTGCTCGCATAGTGGACCACATGAAGCTTTCCCTCTTTTCGTTGCCCTAAAACGGCTCCCACTGCATAATCACTAGCATCACACATTAGTTCAAAAGGCAAGCTCCAATCCGGAGCTTGCACAATGGGGGCGGAAATAAGGGCATGCTTTAAAGTCTCAAAAGCGTTCATGCAAGCATCATCAAAAACAAACTCGTTATCTTTTTGCAAGAGGCTAGATAGGGGCCTAGCAATCTTAGAGAAGTCTTTTATGAACCGGCGATAGAAATCGGCATGACCCAAAAAAGAACGCACTCCCTTCACCGTAGTAGGTTGGGGTAACTTCTCTATGACCTCAATCTTGGCCCTATCTACCTCATTCCCTTGTGGGAGATCTTGTGTCCCAACACAATGCCATCCTCAACCATGAAGTGACATTTTCCCAATTAAGCACTAGATTCATCTTTTGACATCTTTGAAGCACATTTTTCAAGTTCTTGAGACAATCGTCAAAAGATGAACCTACCACGGAGAAGTCATCCATGAATACCTCAATGGTGTCTTCCAACATGTCCGAAAAGATGGCGGCCATACATATTTGGAATGTAGAGGAGGCATTGCACAAGCCAAATGGCATCCTTCGATAAGCAAAGGTACCAAATGGACAAGTGAATGTAGTCCTTTCTTGGTCATCGGGGTGGATGGGAATTTGAAAGAACCCCGAATAACCATCAAGGAAACAAAAATGGGAATGACCCGCCAACCTTTCCAACATTTGATCTATAAAAGGGATGGGGAAATGATCTTTCCGGGTGGCCTTATTCAACCTCCGGTAATCAATGCACATACGCCACCCGGTCACCAATCTAGTAGAGATTAGCTCTCCCTTTTCATTAGTGATGACGGTCATGCCTCCCTTTTTAGGGACCACATGGACGGGACTAACCCACCGGCTATCGGAGATAGGGTAGATTATCCCCGCCTCAAGGAGTTTCAAGACCTCCTTTTTGACCACTTCCTTCATATTGGGATTCAACCTTCTTTGAGGCTTAATAGAAGAAGCATGATCGTCATCAAGATGAATTATTATATGCATGCACAAGGTAGGACTTAGCCCCTTGAGATCTTCAATGCTATACCCAATGGCACTTCTATGTTCCCGAAGGACATCAAGAAGTTGAGTAAGTTGAGTGCCTTCAAGCATAGCATTGACCATCACCGGGTAAGTCTCACCCTCACCAAGAAACGCATATTTTAAAGAAGGGGGGAGGGGTTTCAACTCTACCTTGGGAGGAGGCTTAGAACTCTCCTCCTTAGGTGAAGGCACCTCAAGGGCTTCGATCTTCTCCTTGGCACAATAGGTTAGAGAGGTATCCATGGCAAGCTTGAAGTTCTTCCCTTCCTTATTATCCTCCAAATCCTCGCCCAAAAGTACATCTTCCAAAGGGTCCTTCTTATTCCTCATACCCTTCAAACTCAAGACCTCCTCATCAAAACTATCTATTCTCTTCACTTCTTCCATGATTGGAGACTTCATTGATTGCTTGAAAGCAAAATCCATGCTCTCATCTCCTACCCTTAATGTAAGCACATCACGTTTCATATCAACAAGAACCCCAGCCGTTTTAAGGAAATGCCTCCCAAGTATAAGAGGGACTTGGGAGTCTTCCTCCATCTCCATAACCACAAAGTCACATGGGATGAAGACCCTTCCAACTTGGACCGGCACATCCTCCAACTCTCCACTAGGAACCTTCACCGATCTATCGGCGAGTTGAATGACCCTCCTTGTAGGCTTGAGTTCAAAATTTGGAGAGGAGCTCCTTAAGAAACTTGGCATAAGTGGGCATTTGAGACATGGCTTGGAGGAAAGGGATATGCACTTGAAGTCCTTTCATGACTTCCAAGAACTTCATGAATTTGTCATTGAGTTGTTTCTTAGCTAACCTTTGAGAGAAAAGGAACCGGAGGCACATAAGCCTTGGGTGCGCTTGACTAGCCTCGTTGCGTTGCTCATGAACTTCTTTCTCTTGACTCGGTACAACATCACTTTCATCCTCTACTATTACCTCTTCAAGAAGCTTCTCAACCTCACCTTCACTCCCTCTTTCTCAACTTCCGGGCTTTCATTCACCTCACTAGGCATCTTAGGCCCCTCATAATTTGCTCCGGATCTCAAAGTAATGGCCTTGGCATGCTCGTGAATCACGGGTTGGCTTGGAAATTTAGTAGAGGGGGAAGTGGTGTTGCTTACTTGTTGGGCAATTTGAGCAAGTTGGGTCTCAATCATTTTGTTGTGAGCTTGCATTTGTTGTAAGGAAGAGTGAATATCCCCAAATTTCTTATCATTATCGGTATTGGTCTTGGTTTGTTGGGCAAGGAAAAGTTGAAGTGTAGACTCAAGTGATGAAGGCTTTGGTTGGTTAGGCTCAAAGGGTGGTCTTTGTTGTGGTTGGTTGAAACCGGGTGGTCGGAAGTTGGATGTGTAGTTGTTGTGATTTTGTGGTGGAGGGTGTTTCCATGATCCTTGAGAGGGGTTGTTCCACCTCCCTTGGTTGTTGAAGTTTGAAGGCCCCTCTTGCCTTGCACCAACCCATGCGACATGTTCCGTAGATCCTCCACAATAAGAGCTTGCATGATCGTGACCCCACAAATTTCACAAGAGAAAGCTTGGGAAGGTGGTTGGCTTGGGGATGCCAATTTCACCTTCTCGAGTTTCTTAGCTAGAGTGTCTAGCTTGGCATGGATATGATCCATAGCATCTACATCATACTTCCCTTTGCCACTAGCCTTCTTGCTTATAGACCTTGTGTTCTCCCAAGAGTAATGCCTCACAACCTCCTCTATGGTGGGCTCAATGTTATCAACCGGTAGTTTGGTGAGTTGACCCCCCGCTCCGGAATCAAGACTAGCTCTAGTCATAGGAAGCAACCCATCATAGAAGCTTTGCATCAACATCCATTGACTATACCCATGGTGCGGACACGATCTTCGGAGGTCTTTGAACCTATCCCATGCCTCATTCAAACTCTCATCCTCATCTTGTATGAAATTAGAGATCTTCCTCCTAGTCTCGGAAGTCTTCTCTTGAGAATAAAACTCATCAACAAAAGCCGCCGTCACTTGTGCCCAAGTAGTCAAGGAATCGGGAGGAAAAGACTGTAACCACTTCTTGGCCTTCCCTGTGAGAGAGAAGTGAAAAAGATTAAGCCACGAACTCTTGATTAACATTATTTTGCTTGACCGTGGCACAAAGCTCAAGAAAGTTCGCCAAATGGTCAAGTGGACACTCATGAGAAAATCCTCCATAAGGCTCTTGCTTGATCATTCTAATCAAATGTGGAGAGAACTCAAAGTTAGCGGTAGTTGCCGGCCTTCGTATCCCACTTTTGAGCTCAAATGCTTCGGGGTGACCATAGTCCCTAAAGCTCTTGGAGGGGGTGGACCCTCCGCCATGATACTAGAAGTAGAAGAACTGGATTGATCTTCCTCAAATACCTCCCCGGTTGCTCCTCACTAGTAGCTAGCACCCTTGGTTCCCGAAAAATCCTCCTCAACTCCGTAGAGTGCCCTCAAGATTGTGGTCGATTGGAAGCAAATGATCACTTCGTAACCTTCTTGACATGCAAACACAAAAGCTAAAGGGAGAGATTAGCAACACAAAGGTTTACCACCAAGTAGCAAGCAACCAACGGTAACCAAAGAAATATAAAAATGGAAAAAGGGAGGGGAATAGAGTTGACTTAGACTCAAAAATCACAATTCAATGCAATGTAATCCGTTGCTTCCCGGCAACGGCGCCAAATTTGACACGGTCGTTGCACGTGCCAAATTAAATACCTAACTTAGCCTAATATAGGGTAAGAAAGGGTCGAATCCACAAGGAAGCAAAGATTAATCAAGGGTTGAATGTGATTTAGCGAGCTAAGCTATTTTGGGGGTTTTTGAAATTAGTGAACAACTAAGAAATTAGGAACTAAGAAGCTAACAAATAGATTAAATAATCGAATAAACTATATTAAAAGGACACTAGGGATAGGGGATTCACGAGCTAACAAATTATCAACCAAATCGTCAAGCCAAGGGGATTCAATAGGGTCGATTAGGGGACTCGATCACTCAAATGCTTCCCAATTACTCTCTCGAGCTAATTAGGAGGACTTAATCAACCGATTTTACCTATTCTTATGGTAAAATCGGTTAATCAAGTATTTCCACAACTCATAGTGATCCAAACGAGGTCCTAGGGAGTCAAACACCTATTCTCATGGTGAAGCCAACCTATAATCTAGCTAAAGGTCTATCTAAGATTTCATTTCTCAATCCTTCACCTTAGATTTCCACAACAAGTTCAAATGGTGATCAATCAAATAAACAAGGCAATCAAATTAGTTAGACAACACAATCTCACCCAAAGTACACCCCCAAGCTTGACTTTTAAGGCCAACTCATGGTTAGCAAGGTCATCCCCTTCCCCTAGCTACTAATCTACTCACTAGCCATGGAAAGGGATAAATAAAAAGCTTGAAGCAACAATGGTGAAGCAATAATGGTGAGAATCATATCTAATAATAATCATCAACTAATTACTACTAATCAATACCAAAGCAAGATCAAACAAACATAAAAGCAAATAAGAGAAAAGATAGAAGAAATACTCAAAGATGGATGATATTCAAATGCAAATCTCCATTGAAATAGCTTCAATAACCCACATTCAAAAGTTTAGATATAGTTTCTCTCTCTAGGTTCTACTTCTCTCTCTAGAAACTCTCTCTCTAATTAGAACTAATTAATTTTCAGGAAATTAAAACTTAGTCTTAGAATTATTACAAAATTGGTTTTAGACCCCGTAGAAACAAGGGCAAAGTTGTAAAAGACGAAACAAAAAGAACGAAGTTTCTGGGCGTTGGAGCGCCCGCTCCAGCCTCGCTCCAGGGTCGCTCCAATGCTTCTGCCCACTAGTGAAAAGCTTCGACGACGGAGCGCCAGCTCCTTCTAACATGGAGAGCCCGCTCCGGCCTTGGAGCGCCAGCTCCTTCGTCGCTCCTGGGCCGCTCCATGTTTCTGCCATTTGCCTCTGTCTAATATGGAGCGCCTGCTCCTCTTCCTCAGGAGCGTCCGCTCCCCTGCTTGGAGCCTCTTCCTTGCTTATCCTTGCTTCAAAACACTCCAAGAACATATTAGATGGGGGAGAGGGTAGAATGCACATGCAAATGAAATGACCTATATGCAACCTAATAGTATGCAAATGAACTAAAACTAAATGCTAAACATGAGAATATGAGAAATGATGGAAAAGGGAAAGAAAAAGGAAACTAAATGGCCTAAAATGAATATAAATGACCTAAACTAAATGCAAATAAGTGAACCTAAAGTCCACTTATCACTAATAATATGAAATACGGGAGCTACCACGTATTCCAGAAATGACCTGCGATATCGAGGAACCTTTGAACTGAAAGAGGGATGGTGATCAATCCATTCCTAGAAAAGCCATGGGCTACCACCATGTACTCCAACCCTTAGTGTCCAACTCTAGATGTGCACCAGTCTGAAGTCTATAACTTATTCTCGTTACACTTTACGTTATTTACATGTTATTACTTGTGTTGACACTTACAGACAAGTAACACATAATTTATAAACAAAAATTCATAATAGAACTTCTTTTATCTTTGGATTATCAAGTGATCACAACTTACAATCCAAGACTACTCACTTCCTTTTTATTCTTGACTCACTTACTTGTTGAACCTAGCCAACAATAAACTTTACCTTTATATAGGTATACTTGTAACTTACCAAATAAAGTCCACGACCCTCATAAGATAAATAAATGATACTTAATGAATACATGCATTACATTTTTTTTGAGGGGAATACATGCATTACATGATTCACTTAACATAGACTAATTCTTATATGAATTAATAAATAAACTAACTTAATACGCTTGCATCAATAATTCCATACAGACATTATAATCTGATAACATAATCACTTCTAGATCACATGTTGCACACAAGCATATAACATGTAAAATAAATTCCAGCAATCACATATATGAACAAATAGGTTCCTATACATGATACTAATATTTAAATACTCCTTAGAACATGTTTCTAAACCACATAGCACGTAGCAATGTACGTACCTTGTATATACTAGCCTGTAGGCCACCTTTAAATCGTTAAAAGTCTCCTACAACGTAATCTCCGCCTAGAAAATAAAGTAACTAACATTAATAACTTGAACCAAAAATTACAGTAGCTTTAAAACGATCAAAACCCCTTAAAACACGTTTAAAAAATCGTTTTTAAGTTCCAAACTTAAGTTATTTTCTATTCCTAGTATAGTATTACTATTCTAGCAATTAAAAATCCATAAAAACTCCATAAATACTACTTTTCTGAAATTACAACACTTTTAAAATTTAATAACTCTTCTGAAAATATATACAACGTATTTAAAATTACGTACTAAACAAATCTCATACTTTATAATATATTTCTTTAGTTTCTAGCAAATAAAAACCCTAAAAACTCTTATTTTCATGATTAAAACTAAAAATAAACTCAACATAATAAATCTGAAATTTATTATATTATAAACTATGATAGACGAAATTATTTACATAAATAAAACAGTAATTTAATTCATAAACATGATAAATAATAATAAACTAACATAAAAACATAATCTTTTAATGGAATCTTAGGAAGGAAGAAAGAAAACAACCGACAACAAGGAGAAAAGAAGGCAGCGCCGGTCAGTCCATACGCGGCAGCACACAGCAGCAGCGACTTTCGGTATTTGTGAAGGATTTGTGACGTTTCTTGTTGAATAAGAAACGTTACTTGAAGAAGAAGAAACGAACTTTGAGAGAGAAAGGCCGAAGAACGACACACGAAGGAGAGAGAGAAAAAGTCGAAGAGTGAGGAGAGAGAATGACGTGAGATTGAGAGAAAAATAATGTGTAGGGTGAAATAATTTGGGTTTTTAGGATATTTATATAAAGGCTCCCATTTATGGGCTTAGGAAAAGAGATTATAATTAATGAAACTTGATGACTAATAAGATGGACAATTTAAGACTTTAGTCATCAAATGACTCTTTCCCTTTTTATCCCTTTTTGGGTTTTCGATTCCATTAAACTTCTTTTTCAATATACTTTAATATTCAAAACCTTTATTAAAACATGCTTAATTAAAATATTTCAAATTTTATTAAGCTATGAAAAAAAAATTCATTTGACTTTTAAAATAGTCAACCCTCTTTAAAAGTCAAATCATTTTCCCAAACTCATTTGGATTTAAATACAACTATATAAATACTTAAATATATTTATAAAATTTCTTTAAAATTGTGGGGGATTACAGTTCTTCACATATTCCTTCGATTAACAGAGCAAAACAAAGAAACAAACAAATGAATATCATAATGACACAAAACCAACTGAAAGCCAAACAGAAACAAAAAAATTGGACCAACTGAAACAATCCAGCAATTAAATGAAAACTTGAATGAAATAAAAACAAATAGAAATAGTTTCATTTGGTATTTATATAATTTTCAGCTAGTATTGATATTATTTCAGTTAGAGTTTAACAGTCTTTAGTTAGAGTTTAAGAGTACAACAATAATAAAAACATAAGATGAAAGAAACTCACAGGAACATCAAGAGCATCTATTTCCTCATCAGTCATCAAAGTATAAGGTAGATCCATAACAAGCTGCCTAGTTGAAGGTGATGGACCCTCAACCACCTCTATTGTAGGAGAAGCAGACTTTAGAACACTAGCAGCACTAACGTTAGGAGCTTTAAACTTAAGTACTCTACTGACATCTTTCTCCTTCTCTTTTTCACGCTTCACTGACAGAATAAAATCCATGTTAATCTCAAACTGCTTCACAACATTACTCAAATGCTTATCTTCCTGCCAATAAGTGATAAATGACTTACTCACATTTGAGAAATCCAGATCACGACACTTGAAGTTGTGAATAACAGCAAGAGCCAGAGCACTCATGCACCCCCGAAACTTAAATGTCACTTTCTTCTGTCCCAACGTTCTTCCTCATCATTATATTCTGATGACAGTCCAATACAGCAGTACAAAGAATTCGTAAGACATATCCACACCAATCGTAGCTTGAAATCATAGTTACATCTTCCAAACTCTTGGCACATTTCAAGGCAGACCCTAAATCACCACGTGGACAAAGGACCTTTAACAAGCAAAAAATAACAAACAACTTCTTAAAATCATCCCCACTTTGATGCTTCTTAAACAAATCATCCCAATTTTTTTTACTAATATATGGCTTCTTAGGATCAGAAACATCAAGCAACCTATGCCAATCCCTCCTGGCACTTCCTGCCTCAACCTGACTACCTTTCCTCCTAAAAGCATCATCATCAATAACCTCAACTGCTTTATCTAATACAGGTAAACCCAAAACATCCCTAATGGTAAACTTATTAAAAATTATTACTTTACCATTCTTTGTCATAAACATCATTCCGGAAGTATTGTAATTCAATAACTCCAAATTGAGATTCGAATATAACTTCTTTATCCTAATATCTAGAAGACTGCCAAAACCAATTTCCCTAATGTCTCTTTGCTGCTAATCACTGAGGTTACTAACAACTTCATGTAAATAAGAATAGTCTGACAATACATGTAGACTAATAGACTTAATTTCTTGCTCTGTCAATTTCCTAAGAAAAGTGAACAAAAATAAATTAAAAAAAAAGACAGAAACAATCATTTCATATAAAAGGAGAATAATGAAAAAACATACGATCGATCAAAAGTGTCTTTCTCTTTATCTGGATTAGACCTTGCAAATGTAAACTTCACTAGTGATAGATCAGCTTTGCCTTTCTTCTTAGACAATGATTTATCACAGCTGAAAGAAAGAAAGTTTAATCAAATAAACAATATCAAAACCAAATGAACGAAAAACAACAAAAGCTGAAAGAATAATAAGACTAACTGAAACAAAGTAATATAACCAAATGAAAAGAGACGCACTAACTGAGAGGAAAACAGAACAAAATGAAATAAACAAGCAACAAACTGAAACATAAACAACCAACTGAAACATAAACAACCAACTGAAACACATAAACAAATTAAGCAATTCAATAACAATCTGAAAAAATTTACAAACCAACTGAAAGAATATAAGAATCAACTGAAAAATTACAAGAATCAACTGAAAGAATACAAAGATCAACTGAAAACGTCAAAAAATCAAAGAATAACACAATCAAAAATACCAAATGAAAGGAATAAATGTCTAAATGAAAGAAAAACAACATCAACTGAAAACATATGTGAATGATACAAAACAACAATTAAAACACACCAAAAAAACAAAACAAAATATGTAACTGAAACAAAGACAACATCAACTGAAACAAAAAAGTAATTAAATGAAAGAAATACAATAATCAACTGAAAACGTCAAAAAATAAAGAAAAACAAAATCAAAAATACCAAATGAAAGGTAGAAATGTCTAAATGAAATAAAAACAACATCAACTGAAAACATATCTGAATGATACAAAACAACAATTAAAACACACCAAAAAAAAACAAAATATGTAAATGAAACAAAGACAGCATCAACTAAAACAAAAAACATAACAAAATGAAAGAAATACAATAATCAACTGAAAACGTCCAAAAATAAAGAAAAACAAAATCAAAAACACCAAACGAAAGGTAGAAATGTCTAAGTGAAAGAAAAACAACATCAACTGAAAACAATTACACTAAGAATTTGAAATATACCTTGGATCATAATCACCATCTTTATCTTTCTTCTTCCCAACAGTAGACACAACCAAATGTTTTCCTGAAAATGCGACAATCTTCACCTTCTTCGACTTCGGGCTGCATTACAGTTACAACAACAACACACTAAGAATTTGAAAAAAAGGAGCAAAAATCAAACCAAATTATACCTAGAAACTTCATCTCTGATCCTCTTAACCATATTTGCGATGCAACAATAATCAATTACGAACCAAAAAACAAAGTAAATTTCAACAGCAGAGAAGCAGAAAAATTAAGAGCAAAACTAGAAATAATGAGATATTAAGAGAGAAGAAACATTTTTAAAACTAGCGAGAATCAAGCACGAACTACATAAAAAACAGTTTCAAAACCATTAAAAGATAAAACCTAATAATCGTTAAATATTTTTTTAAAAAAAGAAACAAATATTAAAAAAAAAAGCCCGCGCATATTTTGCGGGGCTAAGCCCGTCCAACGGAAAGTATTGGGTTAGACGGTCTGACCCAATACTTTCACATAAATGTGACACATCAAGATACCATCTCATCCTTCTATTTAAACATCTTTCTTACATGAACCTAAATCTATATGAGAACCTGAAAACACTGTGATTGAAATCCATTTTAGTTAATATATAATCCTTTTTCGACACATTTTTCCTTAAAACACAACCATTATGTAAGATTGACCTCGCAAGGAAGAAAATGTTATAGTTTGGTCAAAATGGATTGCATATTGGTAAAAGAAGGCTACAATAAAGTGTTATCATGTCTTTAATTATGGGAACCCAACGCTACTCCGTATTTAGGAAAATTTGCACAAAACCACCTTAAGTTTTCACATATTTAGAAACTCCCACCTTTATGTTTTTTTTCCCTAAATTTCCACCTAAACTTTACAAAACCTTTATAAACTCCCACCACTTAATGGATTTTGCCAAACTCCGTTAGTGGTCGGACCCACATCAGTTATTTCTCTTGTTTTTCCCTCCAAACAACTCACTTACCCCTTCTTATAATTTAGAATTTCCCTCCAACTCATCACTTATCTTCCCCCCTCATTTTTTCCATCTCTCTGCCTCCATTTTAGGAGGAGCAAAGCTTATAAAGCTTCCATTTCTTCTGCAAATTCAGGTAATTTTCATTCTCCTCTTTACCAGCATTACTCCAATAAACTAATAATTAAGTACATTAAAAATCAAAATTGATTCCAAAATCATACTTAAATCACAACTAGGAGTTATCAATTAACAGGGAAATCAATTTTTTAATCAATTCAAGCTTTAATTCAAAAATCCCTAAATTGAAAAACAAAACCCTAAAACCCGAATTACAATGTTAACACCATTTCAGATCCGATTATTTAATTGATAACACTAATAAACAATGTAATTAACAATAAATTAACCAAATTAGAAGTAGCTTACCTTAATTTCCTTGTTAGCCATTAGGTTTAACCACTTTGTATCACCCTCTCACTGTTGTTTCTTAGTAACTGATGCTGAGGGAGGATTTTTACAGCAACTTCAATGCTATCTGGGACCCACAGATTTACCCAAATTTGAAGAGGGATGAATGAAGAGAGAGAGAGAATGGGAAAAAAGAGAACTTAATAGTTGGAAGAGGAAGACGACATCATGTTTGGAGAGATGAATGAGGTAAGTGAGTTGTTTGGAGGGAAAAACAAGAGAAATAAGTGATGTGGGTCCCACCACTAATGGAGTTTGGCAAAATCCGTTAAGTGGTGGGAGTTTATAAAGGTTTTATAAAGTTTAGGTGGTAATTTAGAAAAAAAACATAAAAGTGGGAGTTTCTAAAATATGTGAAAACTTAAGGTGATTTTGTGTAAATTTTCCCCGTATTTACATACACACACTCAGATTATAAGTGATAAAGTAATGACATGGCCCGAATTTTAATTGATACAATGATCCGAACCAAATCAGACCGACATCGAAATGACTCAATCCAAATGTGCCCGAACATACTTATGTCTGCTTGTAACTTAACTTGACCTAAACCAAGTTTACTCGAAATCCAACGCGACTCATATAAACTCGTTTAGAATCCGACCTATGTTCACCTGATATCAATTACCTAACACCTAACCGAAGAATGGTCCGTCAATTAAGATTTGCTGTTGCTAAAGATTATCATGAATTCATGATGATGCGTTGATGACCTCCGAAACTAGTTCGGATCCGTACTCGGTACTCCCACCCTAACGCACACAAGCACATTCTCTCTGTGTCTCTATCCTCATCTCTGCACTCTTCCATCGGTCGTCGTTAAAATTCCTGTAGAAATATCATCATGTCTTTATGCACTGGTCTTATCTCTTCTTTAATCTGGGGAAGTGACTTGAGCTCAAATGGGGGCATTGAGCTCATAGTCAGGCGTAAATTTAAATTCAATCGATCAATTCCAAGGGTTTATGCGATGTCAAAAGACAATGAAACTACTTACAAGATGAACTTGAATGAGTATATGGTCACCTTAGAGAAACCCCTTGGCATTCGCTTTGCTCTTTCGGTTCATGGCAATGTGTTTGTCCACTCTCTCCGAAAAGGGGTCAGTTGTGTTATAATTGCATCTTTCTCTCATGTTCTACTTTCTAAGTTTGTTCTTCATTTTCTCACTTTTCATTTCATTATTGTTCCTTTTTGTAGGGGAATGCAGAGAAATCAAGGATAATAATGGTGGGGGACTCTTTGAAGAAGGCAAGTGATTCTTCTGATGCCCAGTTTATTGAGATCAAGGACATTGGTGATGCACAGTATACATTTCTTTTACTTTTCAACTTTAGTTTCTTAGGTCTTATAACTTCTCAATATGTTCTCATTTGTAGACTGTTTGCTAATTTGCTTTATTAGTTGTTTTACGAAAAGACGTCTTACCTTATAATTTAGGAACAAATGATCACAATATTGCGCTTTTCGTAATCACAATTATGCAGTATTTTACAAATCACAATAATCCCAACTATTGGGGTCATGCTTACCATAATACTCTGACCTGAAGAGTTACTAGTTGCTCTGGTTTAAAGACCAATTGACCAAATCACTCTCTGATAATCTAATTTCCTCTAAAGCTCATTTAGTTTACTCCAATCAGCTCCACTGATGGCTTATGTAACATCCCATCGTTGATCCTCATCTCTATTCACCCTCATTTTTATTATTATTTTTGCTATGTGCTCTCTCTTCTTCACCATCAGAAGCTGAAACACCACACTAATCCATCCCCATTACAAACAATAAAGAAAAAAAGTTGAAGGAACACCAAAGCCCAATTGCCATAGTAATAAGACAATGGAACAATATAGTAACTAAATTTGTAATTAACTTCATTTACAAAGAAACCAATTCATCAAAGTTGACTACCCTATGTCTTTTTTACAGAATATAGAGAAGCCTATTCTTATTATATGATTCCATTATTAGAATTACGAATGATAATGATGGCAAATCTGCTCTGCCTCCTTTTACACCCTTGAAGCCGGGAAATCGAAAGTAAGAGGATTAAAGAGAGTATTGTGTCTCGTGCGAGAAAGAAAACCCAAAAACAAGAGAAAAAGTAGAAATATCATTAGAGGGAGAAGGGAGCATGAGATTATGAAGATGGAAGGAAAGGGAAAGAAAACCTTAAAAGGATTCAAGAGAAAAGTATAAGGGTTTGTTCTATTCAACTTATTTTGTCTTATCTGATCTTATCTTATAAGATTTTATAAAATCTTATCTTATTTTTTTTTCTGAAATGAGTGAAGATAAGTTAACAAAACATCTTCTTTGATCTTATCTTATCTGATTTTATAAGATCTTATATAAGTCAATATAAGTTGAACAAAACGGACCCTAAATATGATAGAAAAAAATGAGTTTTGGTAATTAAATTAGAATTTTCTTTTGAAAAAAAGGAAAAGAGATGGAGGGGGTCTGGCCAAGAGAAAGGATGATGTATTTTTTGAAAAAAAAAAAGAGAAAAGTGAAAGAGACAATCATGTGGAGCTCACATGTCTTATTAACCACCTACACCAGGTCAAAACTGGTCACTGAAGCATTTCCGGAAGCATGGCCAAATAGTTGGGATTATTGAAAGTGGATGGTCCATAATGTAGATTATTGTATCAATTTTTCCTATATTCGAGCTAAAAGGGGTCACTTGTAAAAAATATAATAAAATAAACCCATTTGATAAATTGTGAAATGACTTGAAATTTGAGCTAAAGGGGTCACCTTGTGAAAGTAGCATAAACAAAAACTAACCCCTTCGAGATAAATTGTGAGATGGACTCATTTGAGAATTTGCATGTTCTATCGAACCAATTTACTATCTTTGTGAATGACTTGTAATGCGAATTTTATTTAATGATGTTATCTTTTGTTTTGGGCTTTGACACAAAGAATACAGTTGAGATGCTGTCTCTTTTTCCTCTGTATGATTTGGAAATATGTTGCGTGTAAACGGTTGCTTAATTTTGTGGAATTGGGCAAGAATTCTTAGGGCAATGATTGTTTTTGTCTTATAAACACAGCCTGAGTGTCTGTAGGGAATGTAACCTGGTAGCATATTCAAATTGTTCTGCAAAGGGAATTTCTTGGGCACTTATTGCCTTCAAGCTGCTTTTATATGGCTTTTCTTGCTCCCTGTCAGCGAGAAAGTAGCTCACATATTTATTAGAATACATTGGCAAATTACTATTATATTGATATGTAAGGTATAAAATTATAATTGATGTTCAGGAATGTGAAAGATATAAATCATTTGTGATCTTTGATCAACATAGTGTACATAGTTATTTAATCAATCATCCAAAGAATAAACATCAAGAAGGATATTGCATGTCGTTTTATCATATGATGATTAACTTTGATGCATTCACTTATAGAGATATTACTTTTAGGGTTTATGCTGCAGGGAAAATGGCAGATCTTGACCAGAAGAATTTTCGTTGTCTTTTGTGGTTTCTTGTATGATCTACTAGGCTTCTAATAATTAATATATATTTATAGTTACTCCAGCTACTACGAGTCTTTCTCTGGAATGGAAAATGGGAATTTTGCAATCGAGAAACTTACATAGACAAATGGGATCCTGTATTTGTTTGCATGATTGAGAAGTGTATTTCTTATAATTTAATAATTCCTTGCTTCGCATTTAATTGCAACACTCCCAGTTTCACGCTTACCAATGCACAATTTACACTATTACTATCTTTTTTTGTTATGTTTTGGTAAAAATAATGAAAACTAGATATTAATATAGTACACATTGAGACGTATCCAACAAGATCCCACATGACTATACTTTTCCATAAATATGGAACACAAAAGCTGGTTAAATGAATGATTGTGAATAGTGTCAAAAATGAAAGTGTTGCAATTAAATGGGAGTGGAGGAAGTATTATGCAACTTTTAGAAGTATACTGTTGAGAAACTTTCTAGTTGTATCCTAACTATATTAAAACTTTCTTAATTACCAACCCTCCTAGAAATTAGTACTCAGTATCTGTAACCTGTATCATTGTCAATGAAGGAGAAGCTCGTATTCTATAGTACTTGTTCATGGCTTGATTGTTTTGTGGTCTTTGTCAGGAGTATGCTCAAGGAGAAAAGTGGATCATTTAGCCTTGTTCTTGAGCGACCCTTTTCACCCTTCCCAATACAGGAGCTTCTTTTGATGAATGACCTTGATATTCTTTTCAATAGAGGCCGTGTTCCTGTAGCCACTTGGAGCAAGACCCTAGTAGCTTCAGTTTTGCAGGGTTCCTGTGAAAGAAATGGGAATCCTGGATTTGTAGTGTTTTCTTCGAAGTTTCTTGTATCTCAGGCATGGAAGGTTCTGACTGGTCCAAATGGAAGTCGCGATCCCCATGTACAGAGAAACACTTTTCCAGCACCACTTAACCAACTTGTTTGCATTTTTACACTTGAAGATTCCACTGATTCTGAATGGACTCATGGAAGCTTCCCGTTAGGTGAATATACTAAGGCAATTGATCGTTCTAAAGGAGAAATCTACTATAACCATTCTCTTGGTATGCAGTACAGCAAGGTGCGATGTTCAACTATCTTGGTGTAACTCTCTTCATCTCCCCCTGCCTCCTCTCCAGTCCTCTTGTAGTACTGTGTGCTTTCTTAACATAACTAGTGCTTGCATAGGACCTCATTAGCTTTTGACTATATTATGTAAAGACATCCCCCTCCCCCCAAAAAAAGTTTCAACCCTGTAAATTTTTCTTTTGTATGTAAAGACATGTTCAATATTAATAATCTTCAACAACTAGAATTGTACCTACTTTTTTAAAGTTAGCCTCAATCTCAATTTGCCACGACATTTGGGTTAAAATATATTTCGTGAGATCTTTACCATCTTATGTAAAGAAGGGACGTGATACTTCTCTTGGTGAGGTAATTCGTCCCAGTGTAATAGAGATCCCATACATTACATCACTGAACTAAGTTTTAATGTTTTATGGTTGAAAGTGATTTACTCTATAGTTTGGAATTCTAGGAACTTTAAAAAAAGTTGGATGGATTGATGCGCTTTAATCTAGCTCATAGGTGAATTTCTATAAACAAAATGAAGTACACATCTTAATAATCATTTAGTTTAGTTGGTTCAACAAGCTGGAATATAGAGCTCAATATCATTAATCATAAAACCCATAGGCTCTTCAATAAATCATCAAAAGAAGCTCAAATAATCCCCTTAAACCGTCCGTAATGCTATGTTAATTCAGGAAGCAAACTAGTAAGAACCTTACAAACAACTGAAATGACAGCCAATATGTAAATATTCTCTTTAGGAGTTGTACCTTGATCCCAAAGTCATCTTTGGTTGATATTGATGAGTCATCTTCATGGCTTTGAACATATGAACCTTTATGTGGAGATTATATCCTTTACTACTGTCCCCGTTTGGTGTTAATACCTGAAATTAGGGTTTTATCATGTTATATGTAATTTTCCGAATAATATGTTGGCAGCCACTGAAATAGTGGGTTCTTGTGCAAAGGTCAACAGCTACCTTATGTCCAAATTTGTGCCTTGCTTGAGATATATTAATTCTATACTACTCATACATTTATCTGTGTATCTGTCAGATAACTGAACAGTTATATGTAGGTTCATGCATACAAACAGAAACTGATGTTGAGGCTTTAGCAAGTTTGGTGAGTTCTATAATAGTAATTAACACTTATCTTTAGTCTCTAAAACCAATCATTGATGTTTCTACTGACTTTTGACAAGCATGTGCCAGGGAATCACTGCTGTCTTAAATTTCCAGAGTCCTATTGAAGCACAAAACTGGGGAATTAACTCTAATACCATCAAGGAGTGTTGCCAAAGATGTAACATTCTAATGGTCAATTACCCTATAAGGTGACTGCAGCTGAATAGTAGCTTCTTTGCTCTTGTTTATCTTCCCTAATGTTTAAAATATGATTTCTGTAAGTTTTGCGAAATCGAAGCAAGCATCTGGTCACTTTCATATATTGTTCCTTTAGTTTAAAAGCATCTTTCAGTAGACTGGTCTGATTACTAGGTTTATTATTTTTTCTGATAATGAAATTCTTGATATTATAGATTCTTTACTATTCAATGCGAGTAAAGGGATGCACTTTTATTTTGAGAAAGAGGATTTTGTTGAAGTTATGCGAATTAGAACTACCATCACTATGTTAAACTGTCTTCTTTGCATGGGAAAGGTACATGTCTTTCTTTTGTCCCTCTTTTGGCATTTTGTTTTTATATTATTCTATTCTTGCAGGGAAGGGGACTCCTTTGATATGAGGAAGAAATTGCCTTTTTCCGTGGGACTCTTACTACGCCTGTTGAAAAAGAACCATCGTGTTTTTGTTACTTGTACGTCAGGCTTTGACCGCTCGCCAGCATGTGTCATTGCTTATCTGCACTGGATGACAGACACTTCGCTGAATGCAGCTTATAATTTTGTCACTGGATTACACTCTTGCAGGCCTGACAGGTGCTTCCTGATGATATGAAGACTTCTCATAATGTCAATTGTCAATAATATCCAAATTTAGCTTCCTCTCCCTCTTTCTGATTTCTGGCTATTCATAACCCTGCAATTCTATCTCTCTCGGAGTGGCAGAGGAAGGAGAATAAAAAAAAAAAGAGAAACCTTCTAATATGTGTGCGGTCTGTGTTCAAACAGTGACACACAAATGTTATGTTTAGTCATAAGAGGGTGGATGGAAGGAGATAGAGGGAGCACTTGAGCTGCTTGAGCGGATGGTCTATCATGCTATAAACTAGTTTCATAGGACAATGACTTCAAACTAAGACTAGCTATATACGGATACATATATAGAATAAAGTTCACATGAGAACACTTCTTATATGAGAACATTGCAATTATAATCAATTTTAGTGGAAATATAATCCTTTTTTGTCATATTACATTATAATCCTTTTCTTGAAAATAATTTAGTGAAAATGGATTATATATTGGTTAAAAAGGAATATGACAAAGTGTTCTCATATAAGGATGGTTCTCATGGGAACCCAAATATATATATATAGAGGTAGGATCTTCTGAAAACTAACATTAAGCTCAAAATTGAAAACCGGCCTTTTTGCTCATTTTGTAGATTTTTGCTCATTTTATGTTTTTGCTCATTTTAGCAAACTTTCGCTCATTTTACAAAGTTTTTGCTTATTTTACAAACTTCTATTCATTGTATATTTTTTTGCTCATTCTATGTTTCACTCATTTTTAAGAAACTTATCCTCATTTTAGAAATTTTTGTTTATTTTATGTTTTTTGCTCATTTTAAGAACTTCTTGCTCATTTTGTCTTTTTGCTCATTTCAAGAAACCTTTTACTCATTTCATGTTGCAGTCTTCAGTTTTCAGCATAAGGAGTGGTTTTCACATGATTCTATTCCTATATATATATATATATATATATATATATATTATATATATATATATATATATATATATATATATATATATAGGGTTGATATCTAATGAGAACCCTCTTATGGTGAGAACCACTCAAAATGAGCAAAAAAATAAAAAAGTAAAAAGTGAGCAAAAGCATAAAATGAGTAGAAACCATAAGATGAGCAAACACGTAAAATGAACAAAAATATTAAATGAGAAAAACGTAAAACAAGCATAAAAAAGTTAAATGGGAAAAAACGTTAACTGAGCAAAACTGAAAATGAGCAAAAACGTCATGATATGAGCATAAAAATTTCAAAAGAGCAAACACATATAATAAGCAAATATAAAATGAGAGAAATGTTGTAGAATAAGCAAAATCTTCATAAAATGAGTAAGAATGAACGGTTCTCACCATAAGTGTGGTTCTCATATGAACTCAAACCTATATATATATATATATATATATATATATATATATATATATACATACTTAAATAGTTCTCACATAAAAGAGAGAAGTTTTTCACTTATCGGAGAACGGAGGAAGTATATATATAAAATCCTTCTACCTCCATTTGTAATAGTTGTATCATATTCTTCTTTGGGGTTGTTTTGAATTAATTGTACCATTTTCTTTTTGGGAAAGGTTAACTCCTCCCATGTAATTTGTTGAACTATTTCATCATATCTATATAGAACTACCAGTCTACCCTTAATATGCATGTCATTTCCTTTTGGTATAACTACTAAAACACGGAGCAAGTATGATTCTATACTAGTAAATAAAAATATTGATTGTCAAATGTGTATATTGGAGGCCATGACAAATTATATGAAACAATTAACGTAGAAATGGAGGAACAGACGAAGTAATTGATTTTCTGCTTATGTGTTTTTTACTGTTTCACTCAATATCTATTTAACTTCAAAGTTAAATCCTCAATGCAGGCCTGCAATAGCGTGGGCATCATGGGATCTCATAGCTATGGTAGAAAAAGACACACATGACGGGCCACCAACCCATGCCGTTATATTTGTCTGGAATGGACAAGAGGTAATTGAGATATTCTGGTGTGGAGCTCCGTGTTATCTCTCTCGTTGCCTCTCTAGTTCTAATTCCATGTTATTTTGAATTATCTATGCATTATTAACATGTGTATGTATTTGTTTACTTGTTTATTGCAGGGTGAAGATGTGTGCTTAGTTGGGGATTTCACTGGTAATTGGAAAGATCCAATCAAGGCAGTACATAAAGGAGGACCAAGATATGAAATTGAAGTTAGACTACCTCAAGGGAAGTAAGTATAATCTCTTGTATGCAATGTCTTGATCAGCTATACCTATCATCATGGGGATCCCTAAGCTAGATGTAAATTTCCTGCCCAGTCACCTCGCACACAAGCAAGAATAAGCAAGAATAATAACAGAGAAGAAGATATCATAATAGAAGGTTGTTTGATAGCTTTCAAGAGGCTCAATCTCCCAATACAGACGACGAAAGATTTATTAATTTCCTACCATCTATCAGCCCACCCTTCCCTTTGTATACAAAGTAACACTTTATCTCTCTAGCCAAATATTCCCTTTTTCGAACAAACTTTCTGATTACCTCAGCCACTAGCTGACCTCAGCAACCATTAATTATTCCCTTCACTTTCTTGATTGATTTACCCTTTGCTAGCCTTGTATTTCTGGTGCCCTGCCCTTCTTGCAAGTGCAAGTCAACAGGGGATTTATTACATTACCCCTCCCCCGAAAACTCAGCTTGTGCTCAAGGTGGAATGTTGGAAAACAGGGTGGCAATTATGTCCCCCCAAGTAGCTTCAAAGTATGGGTCCATTTGAGTAAAACATCTGTTCTAACCGAAGTGCCTTCCTTGATGTGTCTCATATCTAACAGAGTTTCTGGTTCTACTAGACGACCACTAATTCCAGCTCCAAAGTTAACTCCTTGGGAATAGTAGGTTTGACTATCCCCTCACTACTTTCCGTGTTTCACCTAGGAAAGATGGGACGTAGGATGAATCTTGCTCAATGAAGGAAGGCACTAGTACAGAAAACCACGATTTTCATCGGATCCCAGGCTATCGTTTTCGTCGGCTCTCGGTCCGACGCCCACAGGCCTCGACGCAAATTTACCGCAAATGATTCGCATCGGCTTAGGACATGACACAATACTGTAGCTATTTGCATCGTCCAAAGCCAAGTGCGATACAAATGGAGCCATCATCCAGCACCACACCAATCAATTGTGGGACTATTTGCGTCGGATCCACAACAAAGTGCGACGCAAATGGGGCAATCAGCTAGCAATTTCGGGACTATTTGCGTCGGATCCCGTAGTACATACGACGTAAATGCTTAGCACCACACCAACCCAGTGCCATTTGCGTTGAATATTGGGCTATATATGTTCGACGCAAATAAGGCTTATCAGCGTCGTTTTGGCCCTTCTTTCGACTCAAATGGGTCTCTTTTGATTTTTCTTGCCACCTGTTTTGTTTTGGATAAACTAAACGTAAAAAATCAAAGCTAAACGAATATATATTAATAACTATGAGCGCAGAAATTTCATTAGAGTTTCCTTTGTATTTTGGATAAACCAATATCGGAATAAATATCATAAATAAAACCAAAACCTGTTCAATACATCTCAATCGAACAACCAATATGTAACATAAGATTCACCAACCAAGGTTAAATCAACGAAAATATCGTTCAAGCTACAAATACATAAACTACTGACTAGTTTCATCGATGATCCCTACAAAGTAGTCTGCCCAAAGATCTTTGATTTCGTTGATCTCCTCAATGGAATATGGTTTGGCTCTTATGTGAAAATCCTAGAAATATATTAAATTATTTAATATACATAAAAATTCTACAAGTATCAAACTATATTACAAATAATGAACTTAAAACATATATATATCTCCTAAGTAAATTATCTAAATTATAGTGGTAAAGTACTATGTCAAGCATGTATTTAATCACGAAATAGCCGCATTCAGTTCCTCTCGATTCTTGAGCACACTACACTAGATTTAAGATATATATTAGAATTTTCAATAAATGTCTAAATATAAAATGTGTAGGTTCAAATACAAAAAACATGAGGTAAACTATCAACTTATGTACTCACCGAACGCTTAGGGAAATGAACTAGATCTTTTTGAGAATCGAAAATTAAACATTCATCCACATCCTAAGTGAGATAAGAAACTCAAATACAGTTCCAAACCGGGGACCATTCAAGACTTACTCATAATGAGTAAGCTTCGAAAGGGTATCTAGGCAAATGATGCACATTGCGTTTGAATAGCACAAATTAAACTAGTACATTTCTTAGATTCCCCCATTAAGGTATGTCCATATGTCAATTGAGAAACTTATACAACAATCCACAAATTCATAATTCATATATAACAAGATAGTAATTTCATAAAAAATCAATCAATGCGTATACTTTCCCAATAACAAAACCAAACCGTTCATTAGATTTCCCGACCCCCTATATAGGTTTGTTCATAATTCAACATTATAGGGACCAATAAAAAAATCTACAAATATTGCAACCTAGATATTTGCCTAGGGAATCCGCAGAGGGAGTGCCAATAATACTTCTCATGAACCTTTTGAATCTCGGTGGAGTATTGGGGTTGTCAGAATGTGGGATTTGATGTAATTTATTATCTCTCCTGAAAGATGGCTGAATTTAGGTAACAAATCTTTGATCGCAGCGCAGAAATCCGGGTTGGACTAAGAAAAACAAAGAATCATGAAAAGATGAGATATAAGAGACCCTTGATAGTTAAATTCCTTGAAACAGGCCATCTTGCTCTGCCTTGGTAATCATGCGTGATAACATTTCCATCACAAATATGAAGAGGTAAGATGACAAAGGATCTCCTCATTTTGGTTTAAATCTTGCTGAAGGTTCGCCATTAACTAGCACCGCATGAGATACATGTAAACACATTACATAATCCATTGACGACATAGAGGAGGGAATCCCATCTTATCTAACACCAAGGCTAAGAAATCCCAGTTAACCTTATCGTAAGCCTTAAACATATCCACCTTTAGGGCTGAGAGATATTGATTACCTTTTGTTCGTTGTTGCTGAAACAATTGTCGGAAAGAAGTCTTTCGGGAATGCCAGGTGAGACAATACATCTCAAAATAGGTTTGAGTGTGTTAGTTATTACCTTTGAGATTATTTTTTTAATGACGTTGCAAACGCTAACAGGTCTGAATTAACTTGCAGTTTCCGGCCTTTCAACTTTTTGAATAAGGCATATGTGTGTGAAGTTCCATTCTTTCCAGAGAAATCCAGTAAAAGTGAGAGACCGCTTTCCAAATATCTTCGCCCGCTACGGGCCACTTTTGAGGCCACCCATCTGTAACACTACTTCTCTAATCTCTTCCTTTGAGACAGGGAGTTGGATATCCTCTATTTGCTGCTGTGAAAGTTTATGGACTAACTCTTGCATGGCATTGAGTTCATCCCAAAAGTTATTTTTATGACGAGATCCTTGATAAATGTTAGTGAAGTAGCTTACCAAGATATGTTGTACATCCTCCCTTTTTGAGGCCCATGTACCATCTTGATTCTTGAGCATTAGGAGATCATTCTTGTTTTTTTCGAGACTTGGCCTTCTGGAAAACCATTTTGAATTAGTGTCTTCCCAAGCTAACCATTTACCTTTAGTGCGCTGCTGCCGGAATTTCAATTGAATTGCAACTTTGTCCATCCTCTCCTTTGTGACTAGCTCCTCAACACCACCCACATCCATTTCTGGCAATCTAGCTTGAATTTCCCCAGAATGTGCATGATGATCTTCCCAAATCAAGTTATGTTATGCTTTGTAGGCCTTGCTCCATTTAAATAGTTTAAATCTTGTATGTGAGCACTTTTGAGCGACTTTGTACGTAGGAGATCCCAATACTTCTCGAGTCCATTGATTATGTACAAGCTCCTTTGCTTCTTTGAGATCAAAACACCAGGCCTCCATTTCAATTGTCCCTTTTTTACGTCGTTTTTCTGGACTTGTGTAGAGTAACATTGGACTATAATCTGAAACCAGAATAGGGAAGTTCAACGTTGTTGCATCCGGGAAGGTGTGAAGCCACTTTTCCGAAGCATAAAATCGGTCAAGCCTTTCACAAATCATATCTGGTTTTGAGCGGTTATTACACCAAGTGAATTGTTGTCCGTGGAAATTGATTTTGGGTAAGCGTAGTTGGCTTCGTTATATTGGGAATTGATTTTTTCCCGGAATTGGTGATGATCCTCCCCTTTTCTGATTAAGAAATTCTACTTGGTTGAAAATTGAAATCACCCATTACCACATAATCCAAAGGGCTATGCTTTGGTTCAGTAGCAGTCATGTGTCAAATTCCGCCCTAAACTCTAAGTAAGGAGAACCGTACAACAAAAGCAGTTTCCATTGATATACTATGTTAGAGATTATATCCTTCATAATACAAGTAAAATGATTTTTTGAACTACTACATACCATAAGTTCACATCATTGACCCAAAATAATGCTAAATCACATGCACTATTTACAGCATCAGCAGTGGCTACGTAGGAGAAGCCTAGATACATGGCTGATTTATTAATTACATTAACATTCGACTTAGTTTTCATTAGAAATAGAACTTGCCGAGAGAATTTGCGGACTAACCAACCCAAAAACGGAATCGTAGGGGAGTCCGGTCTGAATTTAGATCCCTGCAATACCATGAAAGGATCTTCATGTGTCACCGGGAGATTAATCTGGCGCAGTCTCTAGGCCTTCTTCATCAAAAAACACCAATACTTAAATAGTTAAATTTCTTAAACTTCGACATAATTTCAATCTTTTTCTCAGCATCCCACCTACGAAGATCCAACACTATCTCATCCACAAAGCCCTAGATAATGGGTTCGAAAATCTCAAATTTGCGCTTTTTCTCTCCCACAAAAGAGCCTCGAAAACAATTTTTTTGGGTTTCGGTGAAGCGGCCCACTGCCCTTCTAGGGGCTTCACAAGCCAGTTTCTCGTCCGTTAGTTCAGTCTTATGATTAACAGAAACAAAATTTACCTTTATTTATCTGGCCTTCGGTTGCATAAAACTTGACAGAGGCCCAAGTCCGGAGTGAGCTTCACCTCTTCATTTTTAAAATAAGAGGTTTCTTTCTCGAGCCCAGAACCTCAGTCTCTTTATCCTTCTTAGAACCCGAATTTTCCATCATGAGCCCTTCATCTTTAGCTTTTCTCTTTCCCAGCACCGCAACAAGAGGTGAAGAATTTGAGAGATCAAGGTAACTCGGAGCCGTCATCGTAGGAAAATATGACCAGCAAACTCAGACGCCGGCAGTCTAACGGCGGGATAGTGATAAGAACTTGTTGAACCGGTCTGGAGTAAAGAATGGGAGTCTAATAGTTGAAGAGGGGTTTGAGGGGATTATTTTACCTCATTTGCTCCAAAGGACCTTAATAATTCGTTCCGATCAATTGCATCATTTAAAGGGAATGATTCAATTGGTGGGGTCCATCCATTTACATCTCCATCCTCTGAATTAAAGTAGGAGTGAAAGTTACCCAAAGCCACTAAATTCTCCCAGGAGTTTTGTAAGTTGTAAATCACTGAGTCCAACATTTTCATGATGATGAATATTGGGGTGACTCACGTTGGGCCAAGCAACATGGGCAAAAAAGTCATCTTGAGAGTTGAAGTTGTCTACGTTGTTGAATAGGGAGGGAGATAATGGTAAAGTGGGTTGGTGGGTACTGAGTTGGAGTGAGGAGATAATGTGTTAGAAGCCATGTTTACCTTAATTAGAGAATCACGTGAAATTAGTTCAGCTGGCAAGCTTTTATAAGCACTTAAAGAAAATTTCCCCCGAGCTTCCATAGTTTTCGAGCAAAAAGTTAATTAATTTGGAGCATTTACCCTTGCCACAACATTTTTTTATCCGCAAATCATCCTTAGCAATTAAAAATTGATTTTGGGAGGAAGATGGAAGAAAAATGCCATGTTGATGGGCTTAAATCTCACAGGGTCATCATGATCTAAAGAAGATTTCTTTAACATGTGCCAATTAATTGCTTCTTCTTTTTCTTAAACAAGTGCTTATTAATTAGAAATTCCAAATCTACCCTTGTTGATATTTCTTGAAGCTTGATTAAGCAACGGTGAAGGCTCAGCTTGCTTGAAACCGTGGGTAGGAGCCCAATCCATAGCCGGGCTTTGATTACTAACCGAACTTGAGGCCCAAGCATGATCCCACTTGCTGCATTATCCCCTTTCAAACATACGATTTTTATGATTCGAGCAATATTGTTTACTTGGGCCCGAATTGCCACTTGGGTGATTACTGCTACTTTCCGATTTCGATCCAGATGAAACCGTTGGGCTTTTCATAACTTCATCACTTTTACTATTGAATTCTTCGTCACCATCACCTCCGTCATCCGAGCTGCTACTTGAACTATAAGACTCCAGTGATCTTCGAGGTTGATCCAACCGTACAATGGTAGTTAGATTTGAGGGAGGGGAGGAAGACCAAGACTTTTATTAGTATATAAGCGTGCTGAGGGTTGTCCTAATATAATAGCACAATCTACGCCACCTTTGGCCTTCTCCCATGATTTTGAAGAAGACGAACTTTTATGACCTATTCGGCCGCACCTTTTACAGAAACAAGTACGCCTTCATATCTGAAATCAATCCAAACAATTCTTCCTTTTTGGACCTCTATGAATAAACCTGGGATTAACGAACTCTTGATCTTAATCCATACAAGAGTCGATAATATTTCTTGACGCCCGGCTTTTTGGAAGCATCATCAAAATGAAGCACTTTGCCAATACGAAAAAGAAGCAAATCAGCTATAAGAGTGGAACTAAACACTAAGGGAGTCCCTCCAATTTAATCCGTAATGCTGTTTCAGAAAAATTAAGAGATTAAAGGAATCGACAGGCCTCCATGCTTTAAGAACGAATAGGACTCCTTTGAAATTCATTGTTCCATAAAGACCCAATATATTAGCTCTATCTTCGAATTCTCTAAAGTGAAAGAAAAACAGCTTCTCTTCTTTGGTGACAGTAAGTCAGTAATTCTCCCTTTAGTGATACGTGTATCTACCCACTCTTGAATATGCCTTAATGAGAATTCCCGAGAATCTATGAATCTTCCAACTAAAATGAGAGAAACATCCATTGCAGGGTTAATGAAGTTCTCAACTGGTGTTTTTATGATTGTCCCTTGTTTACGATGCCAAATTACATAATTCAACGTAGAATGAGAATGGGTACGCTCCATTAGAATAGGGAACAACAGAGATCACTTGTAGCACGAAAACATCAAGATGAACTTTGAGGAGAATCAATCTAACTGAGAGATGGTAAGATTGGCTTAGGGAGTAAGAATCAAACCAACAGAGTTTTGGATTTTAAAATTGATAGGAATTTTTAGCCTTAGAAAATACAAGGAAGAATAAAAATTATAGAGAGATAAAGTTTTCGAGAGAGAACCTCTCGGAAGTTTCTTTGTAGATGTTAGTAGTTACAAAATGTGTATTGGTAAACGTGCATTAGAGAAATGGGAAATCTATTCAGGGATACAAGGAGCATAATGTAGAGGGCATCTCAGCACTGAATCATATTGAAGACCACTCAATCCTTTTTATTTGCTAACTTTTTTGAAGTTTCTTAGAATGCAAATAATCAATCTGCACTATCTTATTTACCGCCATTGCATGATGTGTGTCAAATTATTTCTGGATCTTTTGATTTAGCCACCTTTCTCTGTCTGGGTTTATAATATGTGTGCTGTTGTTCAGGTATTACTACAAGTACATTGTCAATGGCCATTGGAGGCACTCAAATGCCTCCCCAACCGAAAGTGATGATAGGGGAAATGTTAATAATGTTATTGTGATTGGTGATACAGCCAGTGTGAGGCCTTCTGTCCGTCAACACAAAAAGGTTAGTGCTTTTTACTAATTTTTCATGAGTACTATTTTTTTTTTTATGGTGGATGCATTCTCATGATGGGAGTTCATTTTCCTAGGCACGCTTTAAGTCCACCTACTGCGAGTTAGCTACTTTAAGAACAAGTTTTAAATTGGTTCTCCACATAGCTTTATAAATTGTTTTAAATTTTGGAGGATTTTATGTAAAAAGAGATCAGATAATCATTTTTAAGTCACGTAAAGGACACCATTTTCCTGTTTGTACTGAAAGACTTTCTTAAGAACAATTGAGTTACACAATAGTCTACTATTGGGATGCAATGAACAACTATTGACTTTAGTTTTTCCTGAAAATCAATTCACTAGAGTTTGTGCTTTTGTGTTCATCTTGAACCAAGAAAAAAATACTATAGTGATTTTTCTCAATAAAATAAAAAAGAACAGATTGGCTCTCATATATGTCAGACCATCTCTGTTTATGGAGAATTGTGTGAAGAGGCGTCTTTGATCTTAAAAGACATGTTTTTGATGTAAGAGGATATCCATTAATTAATACTCCCTAGATCTATTTTAACCTATACACTTTGTATTTTGACACTATTTACATATTTCACACTAACCATCATTTGTAGTTTATACATTAGAAGGTCATTTAGGATCTTGCTAAATTTGTCTCAAGTATATTTTCAAACATATCAACTTTTTTAATTTTTACTTACATATTTAGTAAAAGACACATATGTAATATATTACTCCCTCCGACCCATAATATAAGTCCTGATTCTATTTTTACACAGGAATTAAGGTAAAGTGAAATCTTGTTTTATTTGGCTAAAGATATTCTTTTTTATTGGAAAACACTTACATTATTATGTCTTTGTAACAAAAAATAAAAACTGAACATTGATGTTGTATGGTTTAATGTGTAGAGGAGTTTAATGGGGTAGAAGATTCCATTATGTCATTAATAATAGTGCATTGGAAGCTGAAATTATGAGGGCATTTTGAGAATTAAATTATTTTCATGAGAGTATTTTGGGCATAATTATTGATTGAAAATAGAAATAGGACTTATATTTTGGGACACCTTATAAGGAAACAAGACTTATATTATGGGACGAAGGGAGTAATTAGTGAAACATTATATTACGAAAACATGATCGAGTGATTCTAGGATAAAAACATAGTAGATCATATCCGTTATGTAAGTTTTGCCTGGGCACGAACGTAAAAGTGATGCTAGGGAAGCCCACACTTTTCCTTTTTGCCTCAATTATCGCTTAAACTCCATAGTTTACTTTGTGAAACCCCCAAAATATATATTATACTATTCCTACTTCGAGTACAATACATAATCCCTTCGTTCCCTTTGCTCGTCTATATAAATTGCGGGTGGAAACCGAGGAAAAGTTGGTGGAGGAAGGTAACGGCGTAAGTGGGGCCCCTTAGGTTTGGCATTGAGGGTAAATAATGATTAAGGTGGGTGGAGATAGGGGGTTAGGTGGGACCCATTAGGTGGAGCTTGGGTGTAAAATGACGTAAACTGAAAGCCATAAAAGGAAGATTCCAAACAAGAACAAGAAAAAAAAATCTTAATATGAAAAAGAGGAAGAAGAAATAGAAAAGGAGAGAGTTCCATGAACACATTTGTCCTATATATGTCCCAAAATAAGTATGATAATAAATTTGTGCCACAAAAATTGTATGATCGGTTGTGTATTTAGATTCCGTGGTGGACATGAGGCAATTATGTACATTCTTTGAGGTTGTTTGATAGGTTTTCTATCCCTTTCTTATCTTAGTTAATTGTGAACCTAATATGAATCTTATTGCTCCTTTTGGTCAAACTTTAAGCAAGCCCTAATCTCGAGGGAAACATTTGGTCTTGGTAACATATCACACTCTAGCAGAAAGTGAATTCTTTTTCTGGATTTTGTGTCTGGTAGTAATGAAATTGGAAGATAGTAATCTTGTGATGGCGACACAAGAGTAATTAACCATAACCACGAGCACCACAAAAATTATTCCCCTAGAACCCTATATCAATTTGACAGGGAAACAACCTCGACTGTTGTAGTGCTCACTTTGAAGAACTCACAAAAGAAAATTTATATGAACTTCACAAATTGAGAACCTAATAGTATTAGGGTAAGCGAAGTATTTATACAATCTAATTAGCACTTCTAACTAAACTAGAAAAAATGCAAAGGAAACTATGTGGGAAATAAGATAAAGCACTTCTAAATCCTTGGGATTGCCACCCAAGCAACCTAATAGAATAAAGAAACTAAACAAAACTGTGTATTAACCTTGGCGGGCAAGCAACAAGGTCAGTACTACAAACTATCTTGTGACATGTTGCCATGCGCTGTATCATAGACTCGATTATTTATTAAAAGAAAGCCACAATAGCACTTCCAAGTTCCAACCTCTTAAACCCTCATTTCAGGAGTAAGGTAAAACCGTGTGGATCCTAACAATGAAAATAATAGTTACTTTAGTTCCCCTTCCGTTTGTTTCGTAAAAAAAGATACCAACCAAGTGGTTAGAGTTGATGATTTTGTTATTTATCTTTTTGATAAACAAATGTGATTTATTTAAGCGATGACTTGAAAGATAATTTTTTGACCATAATTTGATTATTAACTTTAACTAATTTTTGGACCTGGGCTATGCCTCGTGGTGTCTTGTGTGTTACAACATAGTAATTCATGACAATTGATTCATTTGGTGCGGAAAGATGTTAATGAAAAGAAGAAAATAAATGATTTTATTTGTAATATGCATTTAAAACATTGTAATTTCACTCTTGGTTTCCATTAACTCAGTATATCATCATTAATCTTGATAAAAGTAAAAGCAATAAGAGTGTAGTGGATTGGTAGATAGATCTCTTTCTTCCATACAGTTGTCAATTCGAAACTTCACATTGACAATGATTGTATAACGTAGATAAAATGTTATTGTAGGGGAGAGTGACATACGGCGGGCTATGACTCTTGCCCTCGCGTTTTAATCATATCTATTGATTGATAGGGGTTGTTTGGAGGTGTGGTGGATCTAGAGTGATAAGAAGCCAATTTCCACATCCTATGGTTTTCAACTGTATTTGGTTTGGATTTATTTTGGATAAAGAAGAAATGATAAATGGCCTCACAAGCTGAGTTGCATAATATGCATCTACTGTCTGAAGTCACTCCACAATCAAATAATATGGATTTAGTTGTAAGCCTACCATGAATCTCTAACCAAGTAACAAATAAAGCTTTGGGACTAGCTTTATCATTGCTTATAGATCTCTTCCACCTTACTTTAGGAAGCTCACCTTGCATAGTAAGATAGAGCTTCTTAATAGTAATTTGGTTTGGATTTATTTTGGATAGGTTAGACTTGATGAAAGGCTTCCAGTTATTTACTAAAGTGAGGTTGGGGGAGAGGTATATAGGTCACAAGCTAGACAATGATAGCTCCTTTAAAAAAATGGAGGTGTGCCAGTCAATATCATTTTAGTTTCTCTATCTATTTTCCAACTTTTCCATACAAGCCAAACAAGGTAACAAGTTTTCTGAATTGAATTGTAGTAGCTAATTCCGGCTTTCAGTTCATATTTTAATCTCCAAAGGTCAGTTGTCATGTTCATTATCTTTTTTTTAAAAAAAAACTGAACTATGCAATTGATTCCTTCCAAGTTTTTGGAGGACTGGTACTTGTTTTAAGAAAATCATTGTCACTCTTTAGAAGGTAAGAAACATTTAGTATCGCATTTTTAGAATTTTTACCATAAAACTATGAGGGACATAAAGAGATATGGAGACTAATTGAGTTTAAGAAGAGGAATATTTCCCATCTATTTTCTTATTATGCTTTTCCTTTTGACTTTTTTTGCTGAGATTTTTTCTTCTCTGTTACAATTGGTGTTCGTGGTGTTGTCATCAAATCTATTAGTTTTCTTTTAAATGGAAAAATTATATTGTTGGAGAGTTTGAGGCATTAGATGGTGAGAAGAAAGCTGATGGTAACCTTTTGGTTCTCGTTTCCTATTAGTTTGTCAGAAACATCATCCTTATCACTGCACGATTTGATATAGAAACAAAATATGCAGCAAGTAATGTGGTTTGTACATACACAGGATGCAAATATTGTGAAGGTCATCGAGAGACAACTGACTGAAAATGAGCGCTTCATGCTGGCAAAAGCAGCTCGCTGCATTGCTTTCTCTATCTGCCCAATTAGATTGGTGCCTAAATAGTTTGTAGGAATGCGTCAAGGGACAGATTTTGTGCCTCTTAAACAAGCTTCTGAAGGGATTATTTCAGAATGTAATGCGAAATCTGCACGCAGTGATTCCTCGATCTGAAATCAAGGGGCTGCAAATTTGCACGAAGCCATGTTCATGTATGTGTAAACTTGTTACTTAAGCGCACTGTAAAACTTTAGCAAGGGGAAGATGTCCTTGTGTAGGCAATGGGTTTGTAAAGCTATCAAAGTCAACTGAAATATAAAGTGTCAGAAACTCGGGGTTTCTGACACTTTATAGTTCTAACAAAGTCCCAAATTAATATTTTATTTTTGGTTTTAAGCTAAATAAACACTCCCGCGATTCACAGTGAATACTTGGTGTTTACGAGTTCCAAATTAATCTTTTATTTTTGGTTTTAAGTTAAATAAAACAGAATTTGTTCCTTGAATAATGTTAAAATGGGTATTAATTCCTCACATGCGCCAAAATTCAAATTAATTTCATAGGTACCGCCCACGTAGGACAACTCGCGAGAAAATTACTTTTTTTTGTTTCCGTCCAAAGGGCCTAATTCTCCATTCAAAATAAATTGATGAGAAAATTTCTCCATCAAATCTCAAATCTAACCTGTGGAGATACGTAGGCATCCTTTGGGTATGGTTTCGTTGCATTTGATATTCTCCTTTATCATTTCATCACTTAAAGGCAATCAACACATGCGAATAACCACAAAGAAGAATGATATATGGGGAATTATAATTTGTTCAAATGAGTATACATGCCTTGTTATATATCTTTTCTCTTATAATTATAGCAATAGAAAATGGAATAATTACCCAATTGATTTTGAAAAATGTTTTCATCTTATCTAATATATATAATTTAAAAGCGAAAGTCTGAAAAAAAAATAGGTCTGAAAATGAAAGGTCTGTGTCTAGAAAAACAAGGCAAAGAAATCCAATTAAAAGTCCAAAACAAAATGACAAAGTCAAGATTTTACACCTTTTAATAATTTATAACTGGAAAATTGGTGTTAAAAGTTTTATCAAATTTCTTTCATTGCTTACAATAACAACAAAAAAGAGGAAAAAAAAGAAGGAACAAAGTTCGGACAAATATTTTTGTGGTAACCTTTTGTCTCATTTCACAGGAATTCTGCCTCCACTTGCTCAAGATCAAGGCTGATTTGCTAAAATTTTAACCATAGTGAACGTTCCCTTTCGGTTATACTATCATCATTGTCTACACCAGTTGTGTTCTCCGCTACACGTCTCAGCAATATGTTTACAGTTCCAAAAAACGAACACCCACATAACTTTGTACAATCGCTAAGCTCTGAGGTGTTATTCAGGCCATGCTTGATCGACATGATAATATTGAGCATATTGTGCTAAGCATAATGCACCTTTTCATCTTAAGCCTATGAACAATGAGAGAGAAATTTTCACTAAACTTGAAGAATAATTAGTTAAGCTCAAAGAAGTCATTCTTTAAGGCTCGATTTGATGTCGAAATTGTCAAAAATTGATCCGAAATATTCGTTTTTTGGTGTAAAAAAAATCTCAATTCGCGTGTTAGACTAATAAATGTCAAAACTAACGACAACTTAATAGAATTCACTTAAGAAGTGCTATCAGGTAGAAAATCTAAAAGTTAGGGGCAACCACATATAAAAAAATTTGAGAAGTGTTACCATGTAGAAAACCTAAAAGTTGGGAGCTACCATGTGGAATTTCCCTTTTTTTGGCAATTCAAAGTTATTATTGAAAACTAAAAAAGAATGATACAATCCAAGTAAAAAAAGCAAACTCCCCCACCTTCTTGGAAGGGTTGGGGAGCAAGCAAACCAAGCACAACCCTTTAAACTAAACTCTGAACAGGCTCAGAGGACACAAAATGTGCAAACCAAACAAGCCAAGCTAACTTACAAGCAAATGTCTAATGTGTTCTTAGCATCTACTAGCAACTGTAAAACAGATTTGCTTATAATTAGCTATAACATTGATAGTCTGCCCATCATAAACAACATTATTCCTTTGAAGTCAAATCTGGTACACAACTTCATCAAATAACATACAACAAAGCTGAGCTTGAGGGTTTTTACTTCTACTCTTAAAGCCAGCATGCTGAACTTCCTCATTCAATTGTCTACTAGTGATTTGAACACCCAGTTGCTGCTGCAAATAGACCAAATCCTGTGGAACACCACACTTAAAGAAGAAATGATAAATGGTCTCACAAGCTGAGTTGCATAATATGCATCTACTGTCTGAAGTTACTCCACAAGCAAATAATATGGATTTAGTTGTAAGCCTACCATGAATCTCTAACCAAGTAACAAATAAAGCTTTGGGACTAGCTTCGTCATTGCTTATAGATCTCTTCCACCTTACTTTAGGAAGCTCACCTTGCATAGTAAGATAGAGCTTCTTAATAGAGAAAAAAGGAACATTAAGCATGGAAGTAAATTGGTACTCTTGAAATAACTATCTACTAGCTAGGATTTTCTTCATAGACCAAGAAAGCCTATTTGAAATATCCATAATGAGAATATCATGATGCTTTATATTATATAGCATACATGAAACCATTTTATCCATAATCTATCTTGTTTTTCAAAAACAGCCCAAAAATGCTTGGCCACTATAGCTTTGTTCCACATACCAAGATTCTTAATGTTCCAACTTCCACATGTTTTGCGTAAACATAAAGTCTCCCAAGCTACAAGTGCTTTATTAAAAAAAGAGCTCTAACCAGTCCACAAATATATCCTACAAATGCTTTAAACTTCCTTCATTACTTTCTTAGGTAAAACAAAGATTTGGCACTTGTAAAGCTGAAAATCATGAAGAATATAAGTAATTAATTACAATCTAACAGCATAAGAAAGTTTTTTCACTAACCAAGACCTCACTCTTGCCATAGTTTTGCCAACCAGAGGCTTGCATTCATGGTAAAACAGTTTCCTAGTTGTGAGGGGCACTCCGAAGTACTTAAAAAGGAAGGCACCAAGAGGCATATTCACAACTTGCTGAAGTAGAGCTTTTTGATCAAGATTGACCCCTTTAATATATAAATTGCTCTTACCCAAGTTTGCATCAAGTCATGAAGCTTTAGAAAACTTGTTAAAAGCATCAAACATAAGCTGAAGAGAGCTAAGATCAACTATAGCAAACATCAAAAAATCATTAGCAAACATCAAGTGAGTAATGCTAAGCCTTTCACATCTAGGATGAAAGTTAAACTCTGGAGTGGATTTCAAGTGACCCAAACATTTAGATAAATACTCCATAGCCAAAGCAGAGAGGAATGGAGACATTCGATCCCCTTGTCTCGGATATTTTTGAGCATGAAAGGGTTTGCAAGGAATATAATTGATCAATATAGAGAAAGAATCCCCCACATGTAACACCCCGAAACTTTGGTTCTAAAACTTTATAAAATATTCACTTTTCATTAAAATATCTGACCAAACCTTTAGGGTGTTACCGCCGCATCTATTGTTCAAAATAAATGCAAGGCTAATTATTAGAAATAAAAATTTTACTCACAAACCAAAGTATCAAAATAAACCAAACTAAGTTGTCTACTTTATACCAAAACAAAACTAAACAATCTCAAATGACAATACTATAGTGTTTATTAAACTAGGTGAACTTAAAAACTATAAATTCACTCATTCCTGCAACGTAGTCCCTTTCACCAACCTGCACAATATAAATAGGAAAAGAGCAAAGAAAAACAAAAACACAAAAATTAGCGAAAGCTAAGTAATTACAACTCCATCCCGTAAAATAATAATAATAATAATAGTTATATTTTAAAAATAATTTTTATAGCATACTACAGACAAATATAACGTAATATAGACAAGTATAACATAATACAGACAAGTATATAATATGATTAACCATTTCAATTATCCAAGTTTATATGAGTCATACACAACAATTTTATTTATTAGAAGGGAATTGAACGTCAGTAGGCCGGGACTAATCCCAGTAACCACCTACTTCAACATGGGTCGTCACCCAGATAAATAAGAGTAATGGCCAATATCGTTTTGCAGAACGTCCCTAGTGTGCACACCCCTCACTAATCTAATGGGTATCGGCAATGCGCACCAATAGTATTAGGAGGAAGACAATAAAGAGTTGTAACAGAATAAAATCAAGTACTGTTCATCACCTATGGAGGATCCAAATCCACAGGATAATTCCCTCAATTTCCACTTTACGTGATTAATAGATTTTTAAAAGTTGTGACACATCAAACATCACATTAACATTAGCAGGAACATCTTCAGTTCAATAAATAATTTTCACAACTTAACCACTTAATATAATTATGATAATAACGTCCATAATTCGTAGTAACCAATACATCCATCATTAGAGCCTCAAAGAGTCACCATATCAACTTATACCGTTCGAAACATCATTAACTCACTAATTTTACCCATTAAGTTACATTACCAACGTTAATATAATTTTCTTAAACATGGTGATTACATATGTACACTACATTCCAAAAGTAATAACAAAACACTTGTAGATACATATGTATTATACGTAGGAATAATAGGTACTATAAATATAATAATAATTTTAGTCATAACACATACTAATACTATTTATGCCACATATATACATCTAATATAAACATAAAATCATATAATCACATGTATTACACATAGCACATACAATTCCTAACGGGATTCTAGTTGTTGATGGACATTGTGAATTACCTCGAACGCTTCCCGAGTATAGCAATATCAACTAAAAGTCGCTTTCTACGAAGTTTCCGTCTACAACAAATAATATTACCTAAAGTTAGATATCTGATATAATATCCCGGAAGAATAATTAACCAAAGTTACAAAATAAATAATTAACAAGGTTAAATAATCAAAGTTAGAAAGATAAAAAGAAAGAAAGAAAATTTTCTTTTAAAAAAAAATAATTGTATAAAACGTGACAATGTCACTGTGGTAACTTGGTAAAGAACCAAAACATTTGCAAGATGACGTGTGACAGCAAAGTCACAATTCATCAGTGACTTTTGCTGCACACCCTTTTCTTTTTGTTTTAAAAAAAAATTAAATTCAAAGCTTAGACATTTATGTTGCAGCACGCAAAAGAAAACTAGAGAAAGAGGAAGGAGAAAGGAAGAAAGAGAAAGAAGAAGAAAGAAGAAAAAGAAGAAGACCCGTGCTGGATTCCGGTCAAGTCGTCGGAGTCTCGGTATCGGATTTTAAAACAATATTTTTTTTTTCTGGTTGAAACCTTCGAAACACAACAATGGTGATTCTAGATCTGAAATTTAGAACTTACCAAAGAGATGAAGAAAGTGAATTGCGTGAGAATTTTTGGGTGTTTGGGGATATATATATGTATGTAAATCTAGGGTTTCACTAAAAGATAAGTATTTAAAAATTTCAAAATTTTCTTTTCTCTCTATCTTTCTTTTGAACGAAAAAAAAATTCTGATTTAAAAAATATTCTGATTTCGATTTTTTTTTTTTTTTTTTTAAGAGATAAAAATTTGATTTAATAAATAATAAAAAAACAGTTTCATAAAAAAAAATCTGATTTATTATGATTTTTCTTTATTTTTCAGAATTTTATATTTATAAAATCTTATTATAACAAAATAAATTTTATAAAATAGTTACAAAAATTTGGGATATTACATCTACTCTCCCTTAAAAGAAAGTTCGTCCTCGAACTTTAACGCTATCGCTTGCTAAAAAGTTAGTATCACATTCTACCCCACTTAAATAGTTTCGTCCCCGAAACTCAAGCGTACCTGCTGAAAAAGTTCGGGATATTGTGTTTTCATATCATCTTCGGCTTCCCAAGTAGCCTCTTCAGAAGTTTGACTTGACCATAACACCTTGACTAGTTTTACCGCCTTGTTCCGGGTACTTCTCGTTTTGGTATCAAGGATCCTAACTGGGCGTTGCTCAAAGGATAAGGTCTCATCTAGTTCAATGGTTTCAGGTTGAATGATATGGGTAGGATCATGGACATATTTTCGAAGTTGAGACACATGAAAGACGTTATGGACATTAGCTAACTCCATTGGTAAGGCTAATCTATAGGCTACTTCCCCAATTCGCTCCAAGATCTCATATGGTCCAATGTAACGTGGACTCAACTTTCCTTTCCTACCAAATCTCATGACCCCCTTTGTTGGTGACACTTTTAGCAAAGCCTTCTCCCCAACCTCAAATTCCATCTCCCTTCTATTCTGATCTGCATAAGCCTTTTGTCGATCTTGAGCTGCCCTCATGTGCTCCTGAATAAGCCTAACTTGTTTCGTTGTTTCTTCAATCATCTCAGGCCCTAAAGTCATCGTCTCACTTATGTCACTCCAACACAAAGGACTCCTACATTTTCGCCCATACAATGCTTCATACGGTGCCATCTTTATGCTTGAGTGATAACTGTTGTTATACGAAAACTCTATAGTTGGCAAATAATCATCCCAAGATCCTCCAAAGTCTATCACACATGCTCTCAACATATCCTCCAATGTTTGAATTGTTCTCTCTGTCTGTCCATCTGTTGCAGGGTGGAAAGCTGTACTAAATTTGAGCAATGTCCCAAAGGCTTGTTGTAACCTCTCCCAAAACTTGGACAAAAATCTCGAGTCTCTATCTGAAACGATATCCTTTGGTACTCCATGCAGTCTAACAACCTCTCGCACATATGCACTAGCCAACTGTTGCATACTCCATGTATCCTTCATTGCTATAAATCTGGCCGACTTTGTCAATCGATCCACTATAACCCATATGGCATTCTTAGCTGACTTAGTAAGTGGTAATCCCATCACAAAATCCATTGAAATAGACTCCCATTTCCAACTCGGCACTTCTAAAGGTTGCATCATTCCACCAGGTCTCATATGCTGAATCTTCACTTTCTGACACGTCAAACACTTTGCAACAAACTCTGCCACTTCACGTTTCATGTTTTTCCACCAAAAATGCTGCTTCAAATCCTTATAGAGCTTATCTCCTCCAGGATGCACAGAATATGGCGTATTATGAGCTTCTTCCAAAATCTTTCTTTTTAACTCCTCATCCTTAGGCACACACCATCTTCTCTTGTACTTCACAACACCATTCTCATCAATGTCAAACTCGATGACAACTCCATCTTCTTTCATTTTCTTTATCTTCACCATCCACTCATCACTACTTTGCTTCTCTCGAATCTATCGAATAAGGTGGGTTGCACACATAGTGCATTCAATTGAGCTTCCACTTGCCCTTGCTCCATGACTTCTAAACTCATGCTCCTGAAATCTTCACACAATTCTCAGATAACACCATCATGTTCATCGAATGACTAGTCTTCCTACTCAAGCATCAGCAACTTTATTGCTTTACCCTCATGATACAAAATCTCTAAATCATAATCCTTAATAAGTTCAAGCCATCTCCTCTGTCTCATGTTCAACTCCTTCTGAGTAAATATATACTTCAGACTTTTATGATCAGTGAAAATCTTACATGACACACCATACAAATAATGCCTCCAAATCTTCAATGCGAATACTACAGCAGCTAACTCTAAATCATGAGTAGGGTAATTCTGTTCATAAGGCTTAAGTTGTCTCGAAGCATATGCTACCACCTTACCATGTTGCATCAATACACATCCTAACCCATTCTTAGAAGCGTCATTATACACCTTAAAACCTTCTAATCCAGATGGTAACGTCAAAACTGGTGCTGAAGTAAGTCTTTGCTTCAATTCCTGAAAAGCTTTCTCACACCTCTCATCCCACTGAAATCGAGTTGTTTTCTTCATCAAATTTGTCAAAGGTTGAGCTACTTTTGAGAAATCTTGCACAAACCTCCTATAGTAGCCAGCAAGTCCTAAGAAACTTCTAATCTCAGTCACATTACTAGGTCTCACCCATTCTGTTACTGCTTGTATCTTTGATGGATCTACAGCAACACCTTCCTTCGAAATCACATGACCTAAAAATGCAACTTTCTCAAGCCAAAACTCACATTTTGATAACTTAGCATACAACTTTTTTCTCGAAGTATCTCCAAAACTTTCCTTAAATGACCTTCATGCTCTTCTTTGTCCTTCGAATACACCAATATATCATCTATGAACACCACCACAAATCTATCTAAATACGGCTGAAATGTCCTATTCATAAGATCCATAAATGCTGCAGGTGCATTAGTAAGTCCAAATGGCATCACTGTGAACTCATAATGCCCATACCTCGTACGAAACGCTGTTTTTGGTATATCTTCCTCCGAAATTCTCAATTGGTGATACCCGACCTCAAATCAATCTTAGAGAAAATTCCAGCACCCTTAAGTTGATCAAATAAATCCTCAATCCTAGGCAATGGGTACTTATTCTTTATTGTGACATTATTCAACTCTCTGTAATCAATACACAACCTCAAGGTTCCATCCTTCTTTCGAACAAATAACACTGGTGCTCCCCAAGGTGAAACACTTGGCCTAATGTACCCTTTCTCCAATAATTCCTCCAATTGCACTTTCAACTCTTGCATCTCAATAGGTGCCATCCTATATGGTGCCTTAGAAATAGCTCCAGTTCCAGGCACTAGGTCAATTTTAAAATCCATTTCTCTCACTGGCGGCATCCCTGGAATTTCTTCTGGAAAAACATCTTGGAACTCACTCACCACAGGTATTTGAGATATCTCTCCATCCTCCACACTCACATCCTTCACATGGCACAAATATATGGGGTAGCCCTTCCTAATATAGGTTTTGAATGACATGGCTGACACAATACTGACTCCAGGTTTAGAAACAATTCCTTGATAGGATATTCTATTTCCCTTTGGCCCCCTAAGAGACACCTTTTGAGTATGACACTCTATCCTAGCTCTATACTTAGCAAGCCAATCCATTCCCAATATTACATCAAAGTCGGGTAAGTGAACTGATAAGATCAGCAGGCAAATCAGATCCTAATATGGTAATGGGTATGTCTTGGTATATGAAACTACAAGGAACTATTTATCCTGAAGGTATTGTTATGAAAGTTTGACACAAGATTGAGGGTTTTAGACCTAACTTTTCAACAAATGAACTAGCTATGAAAGAATGAGACGCCCCAGAATCAAAAAGCAAGTAAGCAGGGTTAGAGTTTACGAGGAAAGTACCCGTCACAACATTGGCGTTGGTGTCTGCTTCATTTGGTTCATAACATAGATTCTTCCATTGTTGCCTCGAGCACCATTTCCATTGCCGTTCTGATTGTTGTTTCCTCCATTTGCTCGATTGTTATTCTGACCATTATGCTGAGTATTGTTCCCCCCTTGAGCATTCGAAGTCTGACCCTGGGAGTTGTTGTTGTTGTAGGGACGGTTATTGTTATTCTGGTTCTGATTAGGCCCATGACCATTCCTATTTCCCCCATTGTTTCCATTTTGTCCATTATTCTGACGCTTGGGACACTGATTAGCCTTATGCCTTTCTCTCCACAAGCATAACAAGTTATTGGGTCTCCTTGACAGGTAAATCCTGGGTGGCTTTTGTTACACTTTCTACAAGTAGGGTTCTGGGTACGGGATCCTTGCTGGTTTGATCTCCCCTGACCTTGGTAGTTGCTACGATTCCCTTGATAATTACCACCACCATTAGTGTGATTATTGCCCCCATTATTATTGTTACCCCCATATCGAGGTTTCTTGTCATTTCCATGGTCATTTTGGTTGTAGGTGGGTCTTTTTCTTATTCCTCCCCATAACTTCCTCTTCACGCCTCAAAATCCTCTCAATATTAGAAGCCTTAGCATAAGCCTCCTGAAAAGTTGCAGAAGTTGCTCCCCCAAGTCTGGTCTGAATTCTAAATGCTAACCATCCTCAAACTTTTGAGCCTTAGCTCTCTCATCTGGCACAACATTAGGGCAAAATCTAGCTAACTCATTGAACTTTTGGGCATACTCTTGCACAGACATAGTACCTCCCTGGTTAAATCTAGTGAACTCATTGTATTTCTGCTCCTAATATGTTCAGGGAAAAATCTATCCTTAATAGCAACCTTAAAAGCATTCCAATTAAAGTTTTCCTGAGCTCTAACAATAGGTCCTTGACTCTCCCACCAAGTGTCTGCATCCTCCCTCAAATAAAAGGTAGCTTGGTCTACTTTTTGAGCTTCAGGTGTCCCAGTAGCAGTGAATAACTTATCAAAGTCTCTTAGCCAGTTCTCTAAGAGTAAGGGGTCTTCCTTTCCTACATCGGAGGTTTAAGGGTTGCTAACTTCTTTGCCATAGCAGCTTGTGGGTCCTCTCCACCATTATTCCCTAATTGGTTTTGTAACACTAAACCCATACGTTGCGAAAGTTGTTCAAGAGATCTCAGTCTCTCAAGCAGTTGTTCAGGGGTTTCAGCCATTTGTTCAAAAGTCCTCCTACGAGATCTAGTGTATACTTGATAGGTTTGCATACAATTCCTGCACATTAGCATTGGTATTACTACACCATTCACCCATAATGGTCTTGCACATCGTTTTATTTACTCAATACTAACTTTCATCATAAGAAAATTACATGCCTCAACAAAATATATTTCATCATAACATTTCAAGACAACTTTGCATGCTTCCATCAAATTTGACAAGTAAACACAATTATAACAAGAACTTAAACTCTATTCAACTCAAATAGTCAAGTAATAAGATTCTAATAAAACACATAATAGGAACTTAGAGAATTTTCAATACTACTAAAGAACTTAGTCTATAACCTTATTATAAATATAAATTTCTAAATCTATGGTCGGTCATCCGAGCCAACATTTTCTTGTAGTTACAAGATCTAAACATATAAGAACGAAAAGAAACAATTAATAAGCACCTGAAATAAGTGCTTTCACATTAAGGCACATAAACCCTTTTCGATCCCACTCTCACAATTTATTTTAATGTTTATCACTTAATCTATTAATACTTATATTATTTAACCTTAGACTCGTAATTATTTAGCACATTTTATTAAATCCTAATTTATATTAATTATTATAACCTAAGCTCTGAATACCAATTTGTAACACCCCAAAACTTTGGTTCTAAAACTTTATAAAATATTCACTTTTCATTAAAATATCTGACCAAACCTTTAGGGTGTTACCGCCGCATCTATTGTTCAAAATAAATGCAAGGCTAATTATTAGAAATAAAAATTTACTCACAAACCAAAGTATCAAAATAAACCAAACTAAGTTGTCTACTTTATACCAAAACAAAACTAAACAATCTCAAATGACATACTATAGGTTTATTAAACTAGGTGAACTTAAAAACTATAAATTCACTCATTCCTGCAACGTAGTCCCTTTCACCAACCTGCACAATATAAATAGGAAAAGAGCAAAGAAAAACAAAAACACAAAAATTAGCGAAAGTAAGTAATTACAACTCCATCCCGTAAAATAATAATAATAATAATAGTTATATTTTAAAAATAATTTTTATAGCATACTACAGACAAATATAACTAATATAGACAAGTATAACATAATACAGACAAGTATATAATATATTAACCATTTCAATTATCCAAGTTTATATGAGTCATACACAACAATTTTATTTATTAGAAGGGAATTGAACGTCAGTAGGCCGGGACTAATCCCAGTAACCACCTACTTCAACATGGGTCGTCACCCAGATAATTAAGAGTAATGGCCAATATCGTTTTGCAGAACGTCCCTAGTGTGCACACCCCTCACTAATCTAATGGGTATCCGCAATGCGCACCAATAGTATTAGGAGGAAGACAATAAAGAGTTGTAACAGAATAAAATCAAGTACTGTTCATCACCTATGGAGGATCCAAATCCACAGGATAATTCCCTCAATTTCCACTTTACGTGATTAATAGATTTTTAAAAGTTGTGACACATCAAACATCACATTAACATTAGCAGGAACATCTTCAGTTCAATAAATAATTTTCACAACTTAACCACTTAATATAATTATGATAATAACGTCCATAATTCGTAGTAACCAATACATCCATCATTAGAGCCTCAAAGAGTCACCATATCAACTTATACCGTTCGAAACATCATTAACTCACTAATTTTACCCATTAAGTTACATTACCAACGTTAATATAATTTTCTTAAACATGGTGATTACATATGTACACTACATTCCAAAAGTAATAAACAAAACACTTGTAGATACATATGTATTATACGTAGGAATAATAGGTACTATAAATATAATTAATTTTAGTCATAACACATACTAATACTATTTATGCCACATATATACATCTAATATAAACATAAAATCATATAATACAATGTATTACACATAGCACATACAATTCCTAACGGGATTCTAGTTGTTGATGGACATTGTGAATTACCTCGAACGCTTCCCGAGTATAGCAATATCAACTAAAAGTCGCTTTCTACGAAGTTTCCGTTCACAACAAATAATATTACCTAAAGTTAGATATCTGATATAATATCCCGGAAGAATAATTAACCAAAGTTACAAAATAAATAATTAACAAGGTTAAATAATCAAAGTTAGAAAGATAAAAAGAAAGAAAGAAAATTTTCTTTTAAAAAAAAATAATTGTATAAAACGTGACAATGTCACTGTGTAACTTGGTAAAGAACCAAAACATTTGCAAGATGACGTGTGACAGCAAAGTCACAATTCATCAGTGACTTTTGCTGCACACCTTTTCTTTTTGTTTTAAAAAAAAATTAAATTCAAAGCTTAGACATTTATGTTGCAGCACGCAAAAGAAAACTAGAGAAAGAGGAAGGAGAAAGGAAGAAAGAGAAAGAAGAAGAAAGAAGAAAAAGAAGAAGACCCGTGCTGGATTCCGGTCAAGTCGTCGGAGTCTCGGTATGGATTTTAAAACAATATTTTTTTTTTCTGGTTGAAACCTTCGAAACACAACAATGGTGATTCTAGATCTGAAATTTAGAACTTACCAAAGAGATGAAGAAAGTGAATTGCGTGAGAATTTTTGGGTGTTTGGGGATATATATATGTATGTAAATCTAGGGTTTCACTAAAAGATAAGTATTTAAAAATTTCAAAATTTTCTTTTCTCTCTATCTTTCTTTTGAACGAAAAAAAAATTCTGATTTAAAAAATATTCTGATTTCGAATTTTTTTTTTTTTTTTTTTAGAGATAAAAATTTGATTTAATAATAAATAAAAAAACAGTTTCATAAAAAAAAATCTGATTTATTATGATTTTTCTTTATTTTTCAGAATTTTATATTTATAAAATCTTATTATAACAAAATAAATTTTATAATAATAGTTACAAAAATTTGGGATATTACACCACATGACAGTGAATAACTTGAGTAGACTTCTGCATAATTTGAAGAGCAACAGAAGCAGAATTCCAGGCAAGCCATATTCTACCTCTATCAAATGTTGCATAATTATGAGCCCACTTCCACTGATTACCAAATTTCTTCAAATTTTTATTTTAAGTATCATATTTAAGTCTAGTTTCAAAGCCATAATTGAAATATGTTTTTTTTCAATAATTATTTTTTATTTCACCTCGCTTAGTAGGGTTATTCAACCCTCTCACATTCCAAGTACAGACTATCATCAACCAGGAGAGATTGTGAATGTGCTACCTTCAGCATCATCCACTATATCTGTAACAACTCCAAGTTCCTCAATCTCCATAGCATGTTTACCTTTTTGTGCTTTGGTCATGATATTCCAAACGGGAAATTGTGAGTGATTTTTAACCCGTCTAAACTTGTATTATCTACAATGTTCTGAGGAACAGTCTGCTATACACATCCAGATCCTCCTGGTTATGGCATACTTCCTCATCGGGTTTATCTTATATATTTTCACTAACAATGACTGGACTCACAACATTAAGTTGTGGTTTTGTTTGCTTAAGCACCCAATTCTGCACAATTTTGGCACCTTCCTTCCCTCTAATTTCCTAGGGATTCTTCTTTTTGGCACAATCATGCCTAATAGTAGCATATTTGATACAATAAGGAAGAGCCCACTCATAATGCACCCTTTGATCAATGACCCTCCCTGCAACATCTTCAATACACACTCTTAGGTAGCTCTTTAGTGACATCTACCTCAACCAACATTCTAGCAAATGTGACCCTTTGTTGTTGAGTAGTACACTAATCAGAAAAAAGAGGGGGGTGTATTTCATTCTGGTAAGATGCTTACAGAATTGAATTCTACACTTTTAACCCTCATTCCAAAAGTATCATGCCCAAAGTCTGTAACAGAATTTAGACACTGCTGCTGTAATACACTTTATAAATGTGTTATAAAAATGTTATGCAATAGATTGAGTCTAGTTCTCCCTGAAATAATTATTGAGAATCAAGGTGCCTTTGTAAAAGATAGATTTATTGCACATAATATCATGGTTTGTCAAGATTTGGTTAGACATTATGAGAGAAAGAATGTCAAACCAACATTCTAGCAGACCCCAATAAACTCTCATAGTAGTCAAGAAAAGCTTCATTCACATCTTGTACATTCTCCTTCTAGTTCCCATCTTTATCTGCAATTGCATATACTGTGTTTCTAATTCTTTTGGCTTTAATTGATTGATGGAATAAGGTTGTATTGTCAGCTCCATCTTTACACCAAACCAATTTAGCCTTCTGGTTTAAAAATGCATTATAGTCCTTATGAATCCTCCTATAATTCAGCACTACTTGAGTTTCAAGATTCTGCAAATATACATTTTGTGGGCTCTGCTGCAGTTCTTCTAATCATGTCTTTATACGCTGCTATATCTCTACATTGCAAATCAGAGTACCCTTCAACATTCAACTTCTTCAAAGCCTGCTTGGTCATCTTCATTTTCTGCACAACCTTATACATGAGCACCTGAAATTGCTACCCTCCAGCTTGTTGATACAATTTCATTGAAATTGGAAGCTTGACTCCACATAGTAAAATACTTAAAAGGATGTTTACCTACTTCCACATCTGGGTACACCATGATAATAATAGGGCAGTGATCAAACCTGATTCACCATGGTTCTATCTAATTTGCAGAACACTCTACTTACCTCTTGTTGCTTATTGTTCCAGGTAAATCTATTGGCAGTGCAGGCCATATCCTGAAACCCACACAATGTGACACATCTCTGCAAGTCCTCAGTCTCTTGATGTCTCACTACAGATCCTATTCTTTCATCAGGAAAAAGGACACAATTGTAATCCCTATTGCAAGCTAAGGACCCCTCACATTCTTAGCAATTTCTTCCAAAGCCTTCCATAATAGACTTCTTTCTTTTGCATCATTTTCAGCATAAATGAAGGTACAACAGAAAGAAGCTGCACCACTTACTGGGTGGATCAAACAGTGTATGTATTAGGCCGAGCATTTTAGAATCGTGACAGTAAAACTATTAGGATTCCATGATAAAACTATTCTTCCTCCTTTATGATATACTGAGTTCGAGGTGAAGCACCAACCTTTAAACAAACTAAGGTGTTATGAGCTTTCAACTTAGTTTCCGGGAGGCCAACCAAACCAACCCTTTGTCCATTTATGGATTATTGATTTGAAATAGTTCTTTTAAATACATTTTAAAAGTGCAAGGTATGCTCTTAGGTTATTTTATTTCTGTTTCTGCAATGTTTAGGTATTTACCTAAAGTTTAAGCACAATCATCTTCTTCCCATGTCATATTCAACAATTTGACTTTTCTCTCTCATCTAAAAAATCTTTCTCTAATTCAAGATTGTTCAACTGTAACACCCCGATAATTCTCTCTTTTCCAAAAAAAAACTTTTCAAATATAAAACTTAGAGAATCATCAAAGCATTATCGCCCGTGTGATTAGGGGTGTTCATGGTACGGTTACCGTCCCGTTAAGAAATTTCGGTACGGTAACCGGAAGTGTCGGTACGCCATTTTCAAGAACCGTAACCGTACCGTTTAAATCCGTTACCGCTGAAGCAGTTACCACTTAATTCGGTACGGTAATGCGGTTAACCGTAACCGTAACGTATTCAAAAATAGTAAATTAGAGCAATAAATTCCTAAATGCAATTAATTGTTGAATGTCAAAATACAACTTTAATTAATACTTAAAGAGCCTGGAACAACCAAAAATCCACAATGCAAAATTGCAGACACTATAGCAACAATACAAATTACAAGGCAGCAATACACTATAGCAGCAATTCAAATTACACTAGCATTACTGCAAAAAAAAAAAAAATCACTAGCAGACAATAGCAGTCCAGCAGCAATGCAGAAGCAGTATGGCTGTATGGTAGCAAATACAAAGGCAGCAACAATACAAAGGTTCAGTTGACAGTATGTAATACAACTCCAAAGCTTCAAACCTCCATCAATCATCAGTCATCAGAAGTGACTCCTCGACAATTATTGAGGGGTGGTCTATTGTTAGATCCACCATATCTACATATATATAAAATAATAAAATTGTTATAAAAATGAAAATAAGAAAAGGACAGCAAGAAGGCATATAAATAAGGTACAAACAAAAGCACTTATCGGCTTCCAAATCCTCTAATGCAAGTATGCTTTCCTCTGTCGAAAGTGGAGAACGAGTAGTCCTCAACCAATCTTGCGCACAAACTAATGCTTCCACCATTGTTGGCATCAAAGAAGTGCGAAAAGAATCTAATACACAGCGACCTGTGCTAAACGCAGACTCCGATGCGACTGTGGAAACTGGGATAGCAAGCATTTCTCTAGCCATTTTACATAGAATGGGATACCTCCTTGTTTGATCCCTCCACCACCCCAAAATATCCAAACTAGTGTCACTTGGTTCACATTCATCATTTAAATACTTTTGCAGTTCATTTTTTTTCTCAATGTCTCCCACATCTCCCTTGTCCCTCTTGTATCTCATATTCATTAGTTGTTCAAGATCAAGTGTTCCCCTCTCATGGCTAGTAGATGCATTGGAGGAATGACTAGGTGTTTTCTTTTTTGGTTGATGTAAAGTAGAGCTATATGATTCAAATAAATCACGTAGATCAACTTTAATCTTTGAGCACAACAACTTGGCATTTTCGAGATCATAGAAATTCATAATTACCCATTCTACATAATCCCATTTATGCATTGGATCCAAGATCAAGGCAACAAACAAAAAGATATTAATGTTGTCAACATTTGCCCAATATTTGTCGTACTTTACTTTCATCTTTTTTGCCATATTCCGAATGTTAGCGTCAATGTTATCGCGATGATCAGAAATTAAGAATCCAACACCATATATCTCAGGCACATAACAATTTCCAGTGACATAAAGACTACCAGACATTTTTAAAGTAGCATTATAGAAAATCCTTAAAAAAGGAACCAAACCAACAACATTATTCCAATCATTATCTTCAGGTGGGCCACCAAATTTCCTAAACTCCTTAATGTATTGCCCACCTTTAGATCGCAAATTCTCAAATGCTAACCTGAACTTCAATGCACTTTCAAGCATCAAAAAGGTAGAATTCCATCTCGTATCAACATCTAAACAAACAAGACTTTTGCTTTCCATTCCCTCTTCAATTATACAAGCTTTAAATTGGTTAAGCCTAGCGGGACATGACCTAACATACTTCACTGCAATACGTATTCTTAACACAGAAAGATTAACTTCACTCAATCCATCCTTAACAACCAAATTTAAAATATGGGCAGCACAACGCATATGTAAATACTTGCTATCTAATATACTTCCACCCCAATGATTAACTCTCCTTTTCAAGTATTGAATTGCCAAATCATTTGAGCTTGCATTATCAACTATCAAAGTCAATATATTTTTCAAATTCCACTCAAGAAGACACTTCTCAACATGCTTACCAATGAGCTCACTACTATGACCACTAATGGGACAAAAATTTATAATACGTTTCTGTAACTTCCAATCATTGTCAATAAAGTGGCAAGTAAGGCACATATAACTCAGGTTTTGACCCGACGTCCACGTATCAGTAGTGAGACAAACTCTAGAGGTCAAGCTATTCAAAACCAATTTTCAATTCTTTCTCTCCTCAACATACAACTTATAACAATCTCTCGTCACTGTGGAACGTGAAAGGACAATAAAATCAGGATTCATAGATTTGCAAAAGTCACAAAAACCTTCATGTTCAACATGACTAAAAGGTAACTCATCCACAACGATCATCCTAGCAAGATAGTTCCTTGAGACTACTTTATCCCATATCCATAACTTTGGAACACTAACAGTTTCAGCAGTTCCATGTTCATTCACAATTGTTTGAGATTCAAAATCAAGCATTCTTTGTTTCTTATCTAACCTAGCAGGGAACTTCTTGCACCTTAATGTGTGATTTTTCATACCACTAGTGCCATTTGTAGAGCTAGCAGCAATGTGAGTCTTACAATATTTGCATTCAACAGAATTAGGTTCATTGGTTTTATTATAATGACCCCAATATATTGAAGTTTTCTTCCTAAAAGCAGTAGGGGTAGCACCACTTACAACAGAGCTCTTACGCTTTTTCCCCTTCTTCTTGTTACTTGTAGTAAAATTAAATCCCTTGGGAAGAACTTCTACCTCGTCTTCAGAGCTATCAAGATCACCATCCGATGATTCGATAGGATATCCTGGTGTTGGGTCAAAGTTAAAATTTCCACTGCTAGAATCCATCTGTGAAATATGAAACAAAGTTACAACTTACAAGCAAACCCCATGTCATAACTCATGTCTCATACTTTGTAACTATCTTATTGCAAGATTTATAAAATTTTAAAGCAGATAATAAATATAAAAATGAACATTGGATTATAGCAGAAATAGAAACATAATATACGAAGTCCTTCCTAAAATATACGAACAAATTTAATATGCATAATATACTAACATCAACTAGAACAAATTTAATACAAAAACACATAATTAAACAAAAATTGAAATTAAACATCAAATTACTGATTATTAGACGTGTAATAAAAAGAGTGAGACAACCTTGCCTTTTGAGTTTCGATGTTAGAGTTTGAAAGGGAAACTCTGTAGATCTGAATTTGTTTGGGTTTTGGTTCAAAGTTGAAACTTGATGAAAGAAAAAGTGAGAAACTTTGGAGAAGAAGATGACCTAGCGGCTTGCGGCTAGCTTGAGCTTTACTTCGTGATGAATGAAATCAATGAATGGTGAGTGGATGAGTTCTTCAGAAGTGAAAAATTTGGGATAAGTATATTGGGCTTTGGTTGGGCCATATGGCCATATGTGGATGTGAGTAGTGCTTAACTGCTTATTAACTTATTTGCCCAACAGTTCACTAGTTCAGTTATTTAGTATACAATGATCAGTAATAAGTGTCTCACTGATCCCATTCTTAAAATTATTTGTTTAAAATAAAAATTATTATTAAAAATAAATTAATATTAAAAACTTATCGGCTTTTTTTGGTAAACCGTTTATCCAATATTTGTAACCGTAACCGACCCGTTTAACCGCTAATTTTACCGGTTCGGTAACCGAACCGTTACGAACAAATTTTACTTGTTCGGTTACCTCCCATTTAGTACGGTTTTTTCGGTTTTTCGGGACGGTTTTTCGGTTTCGGTTTTTATGAACAGCCCTACGTGTGATAACGTATCAGCTTATTCAGAATTTTGCAGCGGAAAACATAGAACTAACTTTAGAATTGAAATATAATAAATAACAAAGTAACTTTAAAACCAAACAACATGGTTAACTTTAATTTCAAACCAAACTTAAATATAAATGTATCTACTATAAAACAATAAATATATCAATATGCTACACAGGCTTTCCATTCCCGAAACCCCATGATGCATCATCTGCACACCTGTAGATGTCAATGCACTAGAGAAACTTCTCACCAAGAATGGATCATCACATAATCAATAAGGCAAAGCCACGATCAACACATACAAACAAAGCACGTAATCAGCAAAGTTGAGTACTACATAATAATAATAAATAAACATTCATGATCGTAGGTTGATTTCTCTCTAGGTTTTCTCTGCGTAGAGTCTACGCTAGGTGCCATGGCAAGGAAATCTAAAGCTAAACAGAAAGCAACACAATATAGATTAGTAGTCGTAAAAGGAAAAGGTCATCTTAATCTCACGCTAAGAAAGTGAGGCTAGTGGATGATATTATTGGCATTGAGGAACGGGAGATAACAGAGGATGAGGACGAAAAGGAAGGTTTGCAAGGTGAATGTTTATCTCCGAAAACTTCGTTGAGGACTCTACAACAACAAACACTCCTTAGGGATAACTTTTCGGATTGGCTTGAGACAATCCAAAAATCTGGGGAGCGAATTTCTCAAGATAAAAATGTACGTGAAGATAATATTGAACCTGTGCCTATTTTGTGGTTAGGATTGGCATGGAAGATGTTCAAGAGGCATTGTATTGCTATGTAGTGGGGGCTAATCCTCCCATACATGTTATGGAAGGATTCTTTAGAAGAATCTAGAGGAATCAAGGGGTTGAGAAAGTTGCTCTGGTTAAAGAAGAACTTTATGTGGTTAGGTTTAGTTTATGGAAAAGAGGCATGTAATCCTTGCCGGTAATCCACCTTTTTTTGATAGTAAATCCATGATATTGAAATGTTGGACTCCGGAGGTAGATATATGCAAAGAAGAGGGGGTTAAATTTCCTGGAGAAAATCATTCAACCTTTAGGAAAAGTGATCAAAGTAGATCAGGCAACTAGCAACAGAGATAGGCTGCAATATGCTAGAATTATGGTGGAGGTGTACACTGGACAAAGTTTTCCGGATGTTCTAAAGTTCATCAATGAAAGGGAGCTTTGATTGTGGTACCAATCCATTATGAATGGAAACCTACTACTTGCAATAATTGTAAGAAAATGGGACATGAAACTAGTAGATGTACTAGAGCAGTAGATAGGCAAGAATGGAGAGTGAAAAAGCCAGTTGTGCAAGGAATGGGTAAGAAGCCTTCTGAAATTCACAATCAAGAATTCCAGCAAGTCAAGAACCCAGCTAGAAGGAGTTTAACTTCCACAGTAGATGCAACAATGCAGAATAAGTTTGATGCTCTGGAAGTAGAAGAAGAAGAGACTGATATAAGAGAGGTTAATGTAAATACAGCAGAAGGAGCAGTAATGATAGGCATGGTGCATTTTTTATCATTCCTAGATATGTATTGAAGGAGATTGAAAAAGTGTGTAGGGCTTTCCTATGGTATGGTAATCACACTAGTTCTAGAGCTAGAAATCTAGCATGGGAGAAGTTTTGCACTCCAAAACAAGCAGGGGGTTTGGGGGTAAGGCAAATCAAAAGGTTTGGAACAAGGCAGCCATTGCAAAGTATGGTTGGGACATCTCAACTAAACAAGATAATCTTTGGATGAAGTGGATGCATAAAGTCTATATCAAAGAAGCATATTGGTGGGACTATGAACCACCTCAGGACTGCTGCTGGTATTGGAAACAGGTGTGTAAAATTAAAAATGAATTGAAGATGTACTTTAGTGAGCCGGAAATGCAAAACATGCCTAGAATGACCATCAGTAGTAATTACAAGAGGATGATTGGAGCTGCAAATGCTGTTCATTGGGATAAATTGGTGTGGAATAGACTAAAAATTCCTAAATATAGAATGATCTGCTGGTTGGCTATGCATCATGATGTGATTTTCGTGTTCGTTTCGAACTCTTTTTATAGTTTTGTGAGTTATGAACGAACTAACTATGAAACTAAAGAGATATTACTCTTATGTCGTGGTTAAGAGCATGGACAAACAAGTCTCGGTTGTTTGTTTTGGTTTACTACTCGGAAACCAATTTGTTAGCTTACACTCAACATATGCAATTACGCGCTTTCTTTTACTCAACAAAACTTCCTTTTTATTAATGAAGCTTGTGTACTATATATACACGCCTAACATAAAACCTAGCACACTTTAAATCCTATCACACTAATAAGATAAACACAAACTAAGAAGATAAACAATAAAACTCTAGCACACGCCTAAAATAAAGCACACGCCTAGGATAAATCTTATCCACGCCTAAGATAAGAATCACCATATCCTAGCTTGCTTAGACTCCTAACAATACTCAATGACAAAGGAATTAGACTCCTAAACATAATAGGATTCCTTTATCACTCAAACAACTGAAATTAAAGACTCATAAAGCAATTAAATTACATAGTCTCCTAACGGAACTAGGACACTACATACGAATCCTAACAGATTTAGGACTCCTGGACAGTGGCTAGCAATGTCTTGCTAACAGTGACCCACACTGTCTTGTTGACCATCTCCCATCCGTATTATCCTCTCCCTCTTGAAAACAATCCTTGTCCTCAAGGGTCTTCTAAGCATGACACAAGATCAGCACTCCCAAGTGTTACGCACACCCCCTTGCCCAAGAAGACCTTGTACGTTGCATAGCCCAGTTTCTTCACAATCTTGAATGGTCCTTCATCTATAGGTTCATCGTTCTTGTGATATAAATGTAGTTTTTGAGCACTAAGGGATAGCCAAACATAATCTCCCTCACTTGTACGTGGATCTTGACGAAGGTGCAGCAATTTAGCTCGTCGTTCCTTTTTGTTGCTTGCGACATCTAGCCCCTCATCCCTACACGAACTTATGCATACGTGGCCGACACTCTCATCTACCTTGGACGCAACTTCAATAGCTTTAGGCACCATCTTACGCTTAGGAGGTAAAGGTTTGAAACCAAAACGTTCTCCATCTTTCACCATCGAATAGATATTATCTCGACCATGGTGTATCACATGGCAATCTGATTGCCATGGACGCCCAAGCAAGAAATCAAGCACTCATAGGTACAACATCAAACCACAATTGATTCATGTATGTGCCTACCCTAAAACCTATTAATGCTCATTTGTTAACCAACACACCACCATCATCATTCAACCAACTCAACTTGTAAGGTCTAGGGTGTATATGCGTAGGTATCTTTAACGAATTCACAACAGATTGAGCAACAACATTAGTGCAAGAACCCAAATCAATAATAAAATTATACATCTTACCATTGATCAAGCACCTTGATTGAAATAAGTTTTGACGCTGCTCATGCTCATCATCCTCGACAGATTGTACCACCAATGCACGCCTAAGGATCATGCTCCTCCTCTCAGCCCTCTCCTCTTCCAGATGTACCAAGTTGGTACTAAACAAGGCAGCCTCCATCTCCTCAAAATCAATACAAGCCTTGTTACCAGCCAACAACCTGTTTTCTTCCTCTTGTTGCTCCATTAAAAGTGCATGATGCTCCTTCACCGAAACAAGAACCATGTTCGGACATTGTCGAGCTATGTGTCCATGTCCTTGGCACTTAAAACACTACTTACCCTTCATGATCATCTGCCCTGGAGTCAAAGGTCCTTGCTTTGGCTTCAAATCCCCCATCACTGTCGCATCTATAACCTTGCCTTTATCTAAAGCCTAGAACTTTGGTGAAGACACTATTGCTTTAGATTTAGGAGCAAACGGAAAATCGAGTACTCTTACCCTTAGCCTCCCTTTGTTGGCGCTCGACCTTGCTTGCTAATGAGCATAGCTCGTCAAAAGACTGATAGACTTGTAGTTCTACGAGATATACTATACAGGTATTGAGTCCAATCAGAAACTTGGCGTTGTTTTGCTCATCTTCATCCTTACAATCACAAGCCATTGAAAGCCTCTCAAATTGTACATATTGTGTCACAGTTAGTTGATTTTGTTGCAAAGAATTAAACTTTACAAACAAATCTCGCTTATAAGTACATGGAACAAAACGTTTCTTTAGTTTAAGTTTCAAATCTGACCAAGTAGAGATGGATTCCTTCCCTTCTTTTTCTCGCCTCACTTGCATGCTTTCAAACCATAAAGAATCGTACTTTGTGAATTTCAGAGTAGCATAATAAAAACTCGTTGCATCAGTAACCTTCTTGTGATTAAAGATTCATTGCATACACCTCTCCCAATCCAAATAAACATCAGGCTCTAAGGTACCATCAAATTCCGGAAGTTCACTTAGTTTCAACTCCTCCTCCTTGCGTGGTTTTCGATCATAGGAGTTGTAGGAACGTTCATCAGCTTTGTTTCTGAACCCCAATAGATCCTTTTGCATCTACTTAATAGGATCAATCACTGAATTTAAGCTAGCATTCAACTACAACATCTTATTCCCTAGGAGATCAACATCATCCTCCAACTTCTTGGAAGATTCACTCACCATCTTCGCGAAAAAGACAGGATATTTGTGTCAAAGTTTGAGATTGCTCTGACTTTGTTAATGATCGAATTGAGCTGAAATTTAAATACGATGTAGCCCTGTATGTTAGCTTTCCACAGAACCAAAAAATCACAATTTGGACACCGCACATTCCCTCAAGCGCCATCGCAATGAGCCCTGCTCTGATACCACTTGATGTGATTTTTGTGGTCGTTTCGAACTCTTTTTATGGTTTTGTGATTTATGAACGAACTAACTATGAAACTAAAGGGATATTACTCTTAATTCGCGGTTAAGAGCATGGACAAACAAGTCTCGGTTGTTTGTTTTAGTTCACTACTCGAAAACC